>NC_084612.1:48741195-48808695 GCF_033978795.1 Nerophis ophidion | reverse complement strand
GTTTTTATTACGGTGGATGAGATTTGAGTAATATTTAGCTTTAGCTAAGGTAAGCATGCGTTTATAAGTTATTAAACCATCACTCCATGCTTGATGGTGCACCTCAAGTTTAGTCGTGCGCCATTTGCGTTCCAGCTTTCTACATAATAATTTCTGAGCTCTAGTTTCTTCTGTAAACCACGGGGTACGCTTTTTTGGAGCCTTTTTTAACTTTAGCGGTGCTATGTTATATATATATATATATATATATATATATATATATATATATATATATATATATATATATATATATATATATATATATATATATATATATATATATCCATCCATCTTCTTCCGCTTATCCGAGGTCGGGTCGTGGGGGCAGCAGCCTAAGCAGGGAAGCCCAGACTTCCCTCTCCCCAGCCACTTCGTCTAGTTCTTCCCGGGGGATCCAGAAGCGTACCCTGGCCAGCCGGGAGACATAGTCTTCCCAACGTGTACTGGGTCTTCCCCGTGGCCTCCTACCGGTTGGATGTGCCCTAAACACCACCCTAGGGAGGCGTTCGGGTGGCATCCTGACCAGATGCCCGAACCACCTCATCTGGCTCCTCTCGATGTGGAGGAGTAGCGGCTTTACTCTGAGCTCCTCCCGGATGGCAGAGCTTCTCCCCCTATCTCTAAGGGAGAGCCCGCATACGGCGGAGGAAACTAATTTCGGCCGCTTGTACCCGTGATCTTGTCCTTTCAGTCATGACTCAAAGCTCATGACCATAGGTGAGGGTGGGAACGTAGATGGACCGGTAAATTGAGAGCTTTGCCTTCCGGCTCAGCTCCTTCTTCACCACAACGGATCGGTACAACGTGCGCATTCCTGAAGACGCCGCACCGATCCGCCTGTCGATCTCACGATCTACTCTTCCCTCACTGATGAACAAGACTCCTAGGTACTTGAACTCCTCCACTTGTGGCAGGGTCTCCTCCCCGACCACCAGATGGCATTCCACCCTTTTCCGGGCGAGAACCATGGACTCGGACTTGGAGGCGCTAAAACTCATTCTGGTCGCTTCACACTAAGCTGCGAACTGATTCCGTGAGAGCTGAATATCCCGGCCAGATGAAGCCATCAGGACCACATAATTTGCAAAAAGCAGAGACCTAATCCCGCGGCCACCAAACCTGAACCCCTCAACGCTTTGACTGCGCCTAGAAATTGTGAAGTGAAGTGAATTATATTTATATAGCGCTTTTTCTCTAGTGACATGCGCTTTACGTGGTAAAACCCAATATCTAAGTTACATTCAAACCAGTGTGGGTGGCACTGGAAGCAGGTGGGTAAAGTGTCTTGCCTAAGGACACAACGGCAGTGACTAGGTTGGCAGAAGCAGGAATCGAACCTGCAACCCTCAAGTTGCTGGCACGGCCACTCTACCAACCGAGCTAAACTGCCCCGGACACAAAGTTCTGTCCGTAAAAGTTATGAACAGAATCGGTGACAAAGGACAGCCTCACTGGAAATGTCTTCGACATACTGCCGGCAATGCGGACCAAGCTCTGGCACTGATCGTACAGGGAGCGGACCGCCACAATAAGACAGTCCGATACCCCATACTCTCTGAGCACTCCCCACAGGACTTCCCGAGGGACACGGTCAAATGCCTTCTCTAAGTCCACAAAGCACATGTACACTGGTTGGGCAAACTCCCATGCACCCTCAAGAACCCTGCCAAGAGTATAGAGCTGGTCCACAGTTCCACGACCTGGAAGAAAAAACCACACTGTTCCTCCTGAATCCGAGGTTCGACTATCCAGCGTAGCCTCCTCTCCAGTACACCTGAATAAACCTTACCGGGAAGGCTGAGGAGTGTGATCCCACGATAGTTGGAACACACCCTCCGGTCCCCCTTCTTAAAGAGAGGGACCACCACCCCGGTCTGACAATCCAGAGGTACCGCCCCCGATGTCCACGCAATGCAACAGAGTTTTGTCAACCAAGACAGCCCCACAGCATCCAGAGCCTCAAGGAACTCCGGGCAGATCTCATCCACCCCTGGGGCCTTGCCACCGGGGAGCTTTTTAACTACCTCAGCAACCTCAGCCCCAGAAATAGGAGAGCCTATCGCAGATTCCCCAGGCACTTCTTCCTCATAGGAAGACGTGTTGGTTGGATTGAGGAGGTCTTCAAAGTATTCCTTCCACCTATCCACAACATCCGCAGTTGAGGTCAGCAGAACACCATCCGCACCATACACGTTGTTGATAGTGCACTGCTTCCCCTTCCTGAGGCGGCGGATGGTGGTCCAGAATCGCTTCGAAGCCATCCGGAAGTCGTTTTCCATGGCTTCCCCGAACTCCTCCCATGTCCGAGTTTTTGCCTCCACGACCGCTGAAGCTGCACACCGCTTGGCCTGTCGGTACCTGTCCACTGCCTCCGGAGTCCTATGAGCCAAAAGAACCCGATAGGACTCCTTCTTCAGCTTGACGGCATCCCTCACTGCTGGTGTCCACCAACAGGTTTTAGGATTACCGCGCCGACAGGCACCAACTACCTTGCGGCCACAGCTCCAATCAGCCGCCTCGACAATAGAGGTGCGGAACATGGTCCACTCGGACTCAATGTCCAGCACTTCCCTCGTGACATGTTCAAAGTTCTTCCGGAGGTGGGAATTAAAACTTTCTCTGACAGGAGATTCTTCCAGACGTTCCCAGCAGACCCTCACAATGTGTTTGGGCCTGCCAGGTCTGTCGGGCTTCCTCCCCCACCATCGCAGCCAACTCACCACCAGGTGGTGATTGGTAGAAAGCTCTGCCCCTCTCTTCACCCGAGTGTCCAAAACATGAGGCCGCAAATCCGGTGACACAACTACAAAGTCGATCATGACACTGCGGACTAGGGTGTCCTGGTGCCAAGTGCACATATGGACACCCTTATGTTTGAACATTGTGTTTGTTATGGAAAAACTGTGACGAGCACAAAAGTCCAATAACAAAACACCACTCGTGTTCAGATCCGGGCAGCCATTCTTCCCAATCACGCCTCTCCAGGTTCCTTTGTCGTTGCCAACATGAGCGTTGAAGTCCCCCAGTAGGACAAGGGAATTACCCGGGGGAGCACTTTCTAGTACTCCCTCGAGTGTACCCAAAAAGGGTGGGTACTCTGAACTGCTGTTTGGTGCGTAAGCACAAACAACAGTCAGGACCCGTCCCCCCACCCGAAGGCGGAGGGAGGCTACCCTTTCGTTCACCGGGTTGAACTCCAACGTGCAGGCTTTGAGCCGGGGGGGCAACAAAAATTGCCACTCCAGCCCGTCGCCTCTCACTGCCGGCAACGCCAGAGTGGAAGAGAGACCAGCCCTTCTTGAGAGACGTGGTTTTCAGAGCCCTTGCTGTGCGTCGAAGTGAGTCCTACTATATCCAGCCGGAACTTCTCCACTTCGCGCACTAGCTCAGGCTCCCTCACCACCAGTGAGGTGACGTTCCACGTCCCAAAAGCTAGCTTCTATAGCCAAAGATCGGACCGCCAAGTGCCCTGCCTTCGGCTGCCGCCCAGCTCACATCGCACACGACCTCTATGGCCCCTGCTATGGGTGGGGAGTCCATTGGAGGAGTGACCCACGTTGCCTCTTCGGGCTGTGCCCGGCCACCAGGCGCTCGTCATCGTGCCCCACCTCCGGGCCTGGGTCCAGAAGGGGGGCCCCGGTGTCCCGCGTCCGGGCGAAGGAAATCTGGGTCCATGATTTGTCTTCTTCATTAAGGTCTTCGAGCTGCTCTTTGTCTGATCCCTTACCTAGGATGTGTTTGGCTTGGGAGACCCTACCAGGGGGCGGTAGGGATAAAGCCCCATGAGACAACATAGCTCTTAGGATCATTGGGACACGCAAACTCCTCTACCACGATAAGGTGGCAGCTCAGAGAGGAGTATATATATATATATATATATATATATATATATATATAATGGATAGAATATATACACACATATATAGAAAAACACATATATATACTTACATACAGTATACATGTATATATATTTATACATATATACTGTATATATGTGCTTTTCTATTTATGTGTATATATAATGTATTTATATATATATTACATATATATACTGTATATATATGTATGTATATACATATATATATACACATTTATACATATATACACACATATATAGAAAAACACACACATATATACATACATATATATGTATATATTTATACATATATATGTATATATGTGTATTTATAAGTATATACTCACGTATGTATGCCTGTCTGTATGTATGTGTTTTTCTATATATGTTCAAGGTTCAAGTTTATTTGTCATATGCAGACCACAGCACAGTGAAATGCTTGTGTGTATACTTTTATATACACACACACAAACCCACACACGAAAAACAAACACACACACACACACACACACACACACACACACACACACACACACACACACATGCATATGTATATATTTACTGTATATATATAAATAAATAAATAATATTTTTCCGCACATCACACTTTTGATATTTGTCCCCCCCAAAAAAGTACAGAAGACTGTTTTTGATCATTACATTTTTTAAAGAAATTATCAGCTTTACAACATAATTATGTGACATTTACTCATTAGTCCAGATAAGTGTCATTTAGTATTTGGAACATATGAATTCAAAAGTCAAGTGCCTACTTGTAGCCACAGTTCCCCCTCTTGGGTGGAATGTGAATGATGTGATGTAAAACTTTTTAAGACCACAAAGTGAAGAAAAGACCAACATCTGCATGTATATTTAAGTACAAATATTTTAATTTATGTATAATATGTGACAGGTGCATGTTTATTTATATACAAGTATTTAAATTTATGTATAATGTGTGACATGTGCATGTATATTCATATACAAGTATTCCTACTAGGGGTGTGGGGAAAAATCGATTCGAATACGAATCAAATCGAATATGTTGTGCGATTCAGAATCGATTTTCATTTTTAAAAAATGGATAATTTTTGATTTTTTAAATTTTTTTATTTATCAATCCAACAAACCACTACACAGCAATACCATAACAATGCAATCCAATTCTAAAACTAAACCTGACCCAGCAACACTCAGAACTGCAATAAACAGAGCAATTGAGAGGAGACACAAACACGACACAGAACAAACCAAAAGTATATTATCAACAACAGTATCAATATTAGTTATAATTTCAGCATAGCAGTGATTAAAAATCCCTTGTTGACATTATCATTAGACATTTATAAAAAAATTTAAAAAAAGAACACTTGCATCGCATCTCATAAGCTTGACAACATACTGTGTCCACTGTTTTCACAAAGATAAAATAAGTCCTATTTTTGGTTTGTTTAATAGTTGAATCAAATTTACATTATTGCAATCAGTTGATAAAACATTGTCCTTTACAATTATAAAAGCTTTTTTTTTTAAATCTACTACTCTGTTTGCATATCAACAGACTGGGGTAGAGCCTGCTGAAATCCTACGTATTGAATGAATACAGAATCCTTTTGAATCTGAAAAATATCATTTTTGAATCCAAAATCGAATCGAAAAAATCGATAAATTATCGAATCGTGACCCCAAGAATCGATAATGAATCGAAATGTGGGACACTCAAAGATTCACAGCCCTAATTCCTACTGTATGTACAGTATAATGTGTGACATCCTCATGTATATTCATATACAAGTATTTTTACTGTATGTATAATGTGTGACATAAATAGATAGATAGATGGATAGATAGTACTTTATTGATTCCTTCAGGAGAGTTCCTTCATGTCCATGTATATTTACATACAAGTATTTTTACTGTATGTGCCACAAATTGGTGAGTACTCTCACATGCAAAGTGCTAGAGATGAGGCAGATGTCTGAGGTGATGATAAAACATTCACGCCTAAATAATTTATTCACCTATTTATAGGCTGTAGGTTTTAAAAAGTGACAGTTTTTTTTTTAATTTGTCGACTTTTTTTATTTTTACATGTGTTGAAAACCCTTGTTGGACTTGTTTGTAGTATGACTTGAATACAATTGCATATTTTATTTAATCATTTAGGTCATTTAATTGATTTAGTTGGATTTTATTTTTCTATACACCACACACTTAATAAATAATGATAATGAATATTTGTAACGTGCTTTACATTTGTTAACATCTATGCGTTACAAAGTATTAAAAAAGGTAAAAAATTAAAATACACTAGGTAAACACTACATAAAACAGAGATGAAAATAGACATAAAAACATGAAAGCACTGGATAAAAAATAAATGAAAAAAAGTAAAAAATAAAAATACAAAGTTAGAATATATCATAGAAATTGTAAATACAAATAAAAACTTGATACACTACATAAAACAGAAACAGCTAAAAAATAAAAACATGAAATTACTGGATAAAAAATAAAAAAGGTAAAAAATAAAAATAGAAAGTTAGAATATATCATAGAAAATTTAAATATGAATAAAAACTTGAAAAACACTAGATAAAACAGAAACATGGATGAAAATAGAAATAAAAACATGAAAGCACAGCATAAAAATGGTAAAAAATAAAAATAAAAAGTTGGAATATATCATAGAAAATTTAAATAGAAATAAAAACTTCAAAATTAGATAAACGTTAGATAAAACATAGAAACATAGATAAAAATAGAAATAAAAACATGAAAGCACTGGATAAAAAATAAAATAAAATAAAGGTCCATCCATCCATCCATTTTCTACCGCTTGTCTCGTTCAGGGTCGCGGGGGGGTCGCTGGAGCCTATCTCGGTTGCATTCGGGTGGAAGGCGGCATACACCCTGGACAAGTGCCCACCTTTTTGCAGAAGATAGAATATATCATAGAAAATTTAAATTGAAATAATAACTTGAAAAACACTAGATAAAACATAGAAACGTGGATAAAAGTAGAAATAAATACACAAAAGCACAGAATTTTTAAAAAAAAGGTAAAAAAATAAAAACAGATAATCACAATATATCATAGAAAATTTTAATAGAAACAAAAACATGAAAACACTGGATAAAACATAGAAACCGAAATAAAAACAAAAGCAGTGAATAAAAAATAAAAATAGAAAGTTAGAATATATAAAAGAAAATTTAAAAAGAAACAATAACTTTAAAAACACTAGATAAAAAATAGAAATAAAAACATGTAAGCACTGGATAAAACAGACATTCAGGCATTAACTGAATGAAAATAACTACCCCCAAACACTCATTTTGGGGTAATATTGAACAAAATGTCAAGTATACTAGGCCACAACCTAATATGAGGACCAATAACCTGACATTGCAGAACATAAAACAACAAATATTTAATTCAGTCCTACATCTGTAGAAGAAAGCAACTTTAATGTGGTTGACAAATACAACACAACTCCATTTTCCGACACATTGCACAAGCTGGCAGAGCAAGAAGGCGCGAAAAAGTGGGCGCTGATATATGGAGTAAAATAAAGTTGGGGGAGGGGGGGTCTTAATAAGAAAACATACACCTGTTGCAAAACAGAAACCACAAGACTTGCAACAAGAGGGGCCTCCAGTGATGAAGCTGCACCAGCTGTCCGTGGTCCTTAAGGGCAAAGGTGTGATGTGGGGGTCAGGGTATGTGTGCATGTGTGCAATCCGTGGTTCATGGTGCACATAGGCCTAGAATCAGAGCTCAACTCCCCGGGTGTTGTTGACAGGGATTGAGTTTGTTGCGTCGTCGCTGGAATTTTCCTCTCGGTCAGGAGTGTCATTTTAGATCGGGGGCCACATGGGGGCAAAATCTACTCCCAAGTGGGCCGGAATGGTAAAAATCGCTTGAAAATAAAGACGACTTCAGATTGTTTTCATTGTTTAAAAATCGAACTAGCACATTTTGAAAATGTACAAATCATGATATTTTTTGTTTTTTTAAATTTACATGTTGCAGTTAATAGTATTATACCTTTATTTGTCATTATACTTTCTGAGTACATTATGGGATATTGGTGTTAATTTTCAACCTATGAAGATAAAAAAATATATACGTCATCAAATTACAGGATGTTATTTATGGAGTTTGATAATTGTCCTCGACTGGTGCACTAAAATGTAGTTATATTTTTGTTGTTGTACATATGTAGCATCATCTCTAAAGATACAAAGAATTTCTATCGCGACATCTAGTGGACAGATTTAGAACGGCAGTTTATTTCATTTCAAAATTTCGACTCAGTTTGATACTTGGCGGACTCATCCCCCGGGCCGGATAAAACCTGTTTGTGGGCCTGATTTGACACCCCTCTTCGAGGTGAATCTCGAAGTAACAACCTTGCCAGGTTGCGTGCAGCTAGGAAAAGACTCCAGATTAAAATGTTTGTGTTTGAGGGAGCAAAAAAAAAAATTGAAACTTTTTACTCCAATTGTATATTTCTGGCGCTCATATTCCCCACGTAGGGAGGGCCAACGGCGTCTCCGATGTTGTCCAAAGTCTGAAGTCTGCTCGCATCCTCCAATCAGTGGCAGATTGAGGTTACCTTGAACAGCTGCCAGAGTCTTCCAATTTGTCGATCGACCGGGGCAAGGCTTACTCCAAATAGGTACAGATCTTGACTGAAAGGGTTGCCAGCAACAACCGTTCTTACAGAACAGGCTACTTTTCGCTGAACCTGACATCTTTTCAATTTTGTTGAAAGGTTAGTTGATCAATTCCGTTGTTTAGATGTTGGAGAGCAGTGCAAAAAGTGTCTCCAAGAAAGGTAAATAAGCCAAGACAGAGTGTGACCAGATGCGCCTCCAGCCAAGAGCCTTTATGGGTTATCATTCTATTTAATATGGGTTATTCAAAGTCTTATCCTTTTTTTACTTCTAGAAAAATGTTCTATAGTGCTGGTTTTGGGCGCAGATGCTGACATATGAATATTTCATGTGGTTATTTATAAAACATGGCCATGCAGCAGGTAGAGGGAGAGCACTACAGCCAGAGTCCGGCTCCATGTTGGCCCTGGTGGGCGGCCCACTGGGGATGGTACTGGACTTAGTGAGTCAGAAAACCTCCTGACTTTTTGACATTTAGAAAAAATTCCCGACTTTTTGACAGAAATCCCCCTGCCCTGAGTTATGAACAGTTGGAAAAAATTCTGACTTCTATACAAAAAAAAAAAATCCAAACTTTTTGACACTTAGAAAAAAATCATGACTTTTTAACAAAAAAATTCCAACTTTTTGACACTTAGAAAAAATCTTGACTTTTTAACAAAAAAATCCACTTCAAAAAAATTATGACTTTTTATCAAAAAAATCCAAATTTAACACTTAGAAAAAATCCTGATGTTTTGACACTAAGATAAAAATCCAAACATTTTCACACTTTAAAAAAATCTGGACGTTTTGACACTTATAAAAAAATCTAGATTTTTATTTTTTTGTAATTCCATACTTTTTGACACTGAGAAAAACGACTTTTACACCCAAAAAATTCCAGAGATTGTGACACTTTAAAAAAATCCCGACTTTTTAAAAAAAAACATTTCCAACTTTTTGACATCCACAAAACATCCTGACTTTGTAACACTTGGAAAAAATCACGACTTTTCAACAAAATATTCCGACTTTGACACTTAAAAAAACAACTTTCAAACAAAAAATTCACGACTTTTTGACACTTAGAAAAAATCACGACTTTTACACAAAAATATTCCATACATTTTGACACTTACAAAAAATTCCGACGTTTTGACACGAAGAAAAAAATCCTGACGTTTTCACACTTTGAAATAATCTGGACGTTTTAACACTTACAAAAAAAATCCCGATTTTTATACAAAAAAAATCCCAACTTTGACTCTTACAAAAAAATCACGACTTTTTAACAAAATAATTCCTGACTTTTTGACACTAAACAATTATACACAAAATAATTTCTTACTTAAAAAACAAAAAAAAAAATTCAGACGTTTTGACACTCATAAAAAAATCCTAACTTATTTACACAAAAAAATCCAGACGTTTTAAATGGGTTGTACTTGTATAGCGCTTTTTTACCTTCAAGGTACTCAAAGCGCTTTGACACTACTTCCACATCTACCCATTCACACACACATTCACACACTGATGGAGGGAGCTGCCATGCAAGGCGCCAACCAGTACCCATCAGGAGCAAGGGTGAAGTGTCTTGCTCAGGACACAACGGACGTGACGAGGTTGGTACTAGGTGGGATTTGAACCAGGGCCCCTCGGGTTGCGCACGGCCACTCTCCCACTGCGCCACGCCGTCCCACAAACAAAAAATCCGGACGTTTTGACACATTGAAAAAATCCCGATTTTGATACAAAAAAATTCCAGACTTTTTGACACTTGGAAAAAATCCCGACTTTTATGCAAAATTCTTCCGACTTTTTGACACTTACAAAAAAATCATGACTTTTAAACAAAAAAATTTCCGACTTTTTGACTCTTGTAAAAAATCCCGCCATTTTGAAACTTTGACATTTTGACGTTTATACGAGCAATTCCTGACGTTTGATCTTGTAGGTTCTATGTTGTTGAACGTGCAGGACAAGACGTATGGAGGACAGGAAGTCAATACTTGAAGGTCAAATCAGCCTCCATTGAAGTTCACGGGTCTGACTTTTAGATCGAAGCTGATTCCTTTGGTCGTTCATTTCATTTTCCCTTCTTTAACCGGGTATTAAAGGCCTACTGAAATTAGGTTTTCTTATTCAAACGGGGATAGCAGGTCCATTCTATGTGTCATACTTGATAATTTCACGATGTTGCCATATTTTTTGTGAAAGGATTTAGTAGAGAACATCCACGATAAAGTTTGCAACTGTCGGTGTTAAGAGAAAAGCTCTGCCTCTACCGGAAGTCGCAGACGATGACGTCACAAGTGTGGGGGCTCCTCACATATTCACATTGATTTTAATGGGAGCCTCCAACAAAAAAAGCTATTCAGACCGAGAAAACGACAATTTCCCCATTAATTTGAGCGAAGATGAAAGATTTCTGTTTGAGGATATTGATAGCGACGGACAAGAAGAAAAAAAATAAATAAATAAAGAAACGAGTTAAAAAAAAAAACGCAAATGTATTGGGACAGATTCCGATGTTTTTAAACACATTTACTAGGATAATTCTGGGAAATCCCTTATCTTTCTATTGTGTTGCTAGTGATTTAGTGAGTTTAATATTACCTGATAGTCGGAAGGGTGTCTCCACGGGTGTGTTGACACCAATGTCTCAGGGAAGTCGACAGCAGCTGTATGGACGGCACAAGCTCAGCTTTTCTCCGGTAAGAACTGACTTTTCAACCACAATTTTCTCACCGAAACCTGCTGGTTGACATTTGGTCTGGATTCATGTTCTCTTGACCGCGCTGTGATCCATAGTAAATTTTCCCCTCCGGGAATTTTAAACAAGGAATCACTGTGTGTTTGTGTGGCTAAAGGCTAAAGCTTCCCAACTCTTTCTACTGTGACTTCTCCAATATTAATTGAACAAATTGCAAAAGATTCAGCAACACAGATCTCCAAAATACTGTGTAATTATGCCGTTAAAGCAGACGACATTTAGCTTTGTGTGTGTGCAGCGCTCATACTTCCTAAAAACGCGTGATGTCTTGCGTACACGTCATCATTACACGACGTTTTCAAGACGAAACTCCCGGGAAATTTAAAATTGTAATTTAGTAAACTAAAGGCCGTATTGGCATGTGTTGCAATGTTAAGATTTCATCATTGATATATAAACTATCAGACTGCGTGGTGGGTAGTAGTGGGTTTCAATAGGCCTTTAACTCTTCTACAAGAGACCAGTCGCAAGGGCCGACAGACTCGGGTCCATGTCACCACAAAGGCAGCGGGCCGCAGGGTTCCGGAGCCAGGCAGACGGATCAAAGTGACGGTCCCCAACAGAAGGGCGGGAGAAGCAGGCCACAACCGGTCCAAACCAGAACCCTGGACGGAAAAAGACCTCGGACATAGCGACCACGGCAGGTTCCGACCTGGATGGACAGCACGCTAAACAGACAAAACACTGTACTCAAAAAACGTCCTCAATCCGCCGAACTAAATGTTTGTAAAAAGACTAAAAAAGATTCAAAAGGACTTAACATGAATGCAATAAAAAGACTTCAATCGAACTAGATGAGGCAACTCCTGGAGGAATTATGTGTAAATGCTCCAATGCTGAAGTTGCGCTGAAATCCTGGAATTTTTTTTAGAATTGTCGAAGTAGAGCACACAATTCCTGAACAGGCTGAATATTTTGAAGATAGAACAGTTTGAATCAGATGAAAAATGTGGAAGTTGTGGAACTTTGAAGAATGTCCCATTCTTTAAGTGGAATTTCCAAAAATGTAGGAATTTCCGGAAAAGCAGTTTTTTTTCAAAAATGGTAAAAAACTTGAATGGTCTGAATGAGTTGAAATGGTTGGCGTTGGAATTTTTCAAAATCAGTTGAGAAATGTTGAAGTAGTACCATTTTTAATAGAGAAATGGTACTACAGAATTCCTGGAAAACCTGAAATTTTTCCAGTTCAAAAAACAACATAGTTTTTTCTCCTGATTAAGACGAATGTTTTGACGGTGGAACGGTTGAAATGCGCTGAAAAATGTGGAAGGAGTCATCGCCAGAAAAAAGGGTGCAAATAGGGCTTTGAAAAAACAGGAATTATGGGAATTTCTGGAATTTTTTTTAACTTGAGAAACCAGGTAACTTGAATGTCCAGAATGATTGAATGTGTTGAAGGTGGAATGCTTTCAAATCGGTTGAAAAATGCAGAAATGGTGAAAGATTGAAAAATGGCCAATTCATTTTGAATGGGAAAAATGAAAAAATAAAATTAATAAAAAGGAATTATGGGAAATACTGGATTTTTTTTTTAGAATTTTTTTAAGGAGAGAACACAATTCCAAGTTCCAGGATGGAGGAATGTGTTGAAGGTGGAATGGTGTGAATACGTTGAAAAATGTGCAAATGGTGGAAGTTTGAAAAATGGCCAATTCATTTTGAATGGGAAAAATGAAAAAATAAAATAAATAAAAAGGAATTATGGGAAATACTGGATTTTTTTTTAGAATTTTTTTAAGGAGAGCACACAATTCCAAGTTCCAGGATGGAGGAATGTGTTGAAGGTGGAATGGTGTGAATACGTTGAAAAATGTGGAAAATGGTGGAAGTTTGAAAAATGGCCAATTCATTTTGAATGGGAAAAATGTCCCGTAAAACCTGGAATTCTGGGAAATCTGGGGCTTTTTGGAATTTGCCAAGGGAAAAATTCACGATTCCTGAATAGGCTGAACAGTTTGAAATTAGAACGCTTTGAATGGGGTGAAAAATGTGTAAGCTACAGCACGCCAAAATCTGGGGAAGAAGTAGTCGATTATTAAATAGATGAATATTGGTGTATAAAGACACAGAAATAAAATGTAGTGAAGACAACAACAAAGCACTCTAGCTGCCATCTTGGATGAGGTATTTAGTTCTTGTAGTTTGCATTGACAATCTGACTTTCTAACATTTAGTGCTGCAGGCGGTGAGAGGAAAATGTACATTGATGTCATGCGTGACTAAATGGATGAAATTGGGCTCGGAAGCAAAAGTAAACAACACAGGAGGTACGTTAGTCTCACCACCATCGTCAATAAAGGCTATTATCTGTAATTAATGGGGTCGTTTTTGCAATTTATACAGTTCATGCGGAAAGTATTCACAGCGCTTCACTTTAATCCACATTTTATGTTACAGCCTTATTCCAAAATGAAGTAAATTCATTTTATCCCCAAAATTCTACACACAATACCCCATAATGACAATGTGAAAGTTTGAGATTGTTTTCAAATGTTTTCACAATAAGAAACTAATAGATCTCATGTACATAAGTAGTTCTGTCCCATTTTCATCCAGTCTGGCGAGTGTATGCTGGACATTGAATATTGTGGAGTGTTTATCTATTTTAGATTCTATTTTTCTGCATGTATTTCTTTTATTATTTTTTTATCGTTGTGTTTTTCTTTTGTAACATAGATCCCCCTAGGTCTGAAATAAATTACTATAGTAATATCAATAAAAATAATACTCACATCTTTTGCCATGAAGCCATAGTCAGGATAGAGGGAGAGATGAATGCAGCAATGTACAGAGACATCCTGGATGAAAACCTGCAGCGGAGCGCTCTTGAACTCAGACCGGGTCGATGGTGCAACGACACTAAGCACACAGCCGAGATATCAAAAGGAATGTCTTCAGGATAACTCTGCTAATGTCCCCAAGTAGTCTGAGACACATGTATCAAACTCAAGGTCGGGGGCCAAATCTGGTTTGCCACATTATTTTAAAGCCTGGAATCAAAATGCTTAATCTTTTCTTACTAAATATATTTCTTCTTTCCCTTTTTGACATAAAAAAATCCCATACTGCATGCAATTGCATGTCTTTTCAAATTCAATACCAAATTTAAATTATATTATGTTTTTCAAAAATATTTTTCGTTAAAATAAAAATAAATACTGTATGTAAATATCTGCTTGACCTATGATTTCAAAACAAAATTTCAATGATATGTTTGACTGTAAAATTGACAATAGATTTTCCGGTTAAATTCCTCCAGCTGAGTTTTTTTTTTTTACCGTAAAACAACTTCGGTACTGTTTTTTTCCCGTATATGGTACGACACTAAAACATTAAAAAAACACACAAAAAAACAAAACAAGATTTTACGGTAAAAACAAACAAACTGGCAGCTGTGTTGCTTGAATTTGACTGCTAAAAACAGTGGTGTCTCCATTCCATTCCATTTATATCATTTTTTTATATGCTGCAAAAAACACTGCTTTTACTGTAAAAGTCTAGTGACTGAGCTGCCAGTTTTTAATGTAAAATTGTTTTAAATTTTTGCAGCTTATGTAAATATATTACATATACACATGTATATTCATCGTTAAAATCGGCCCTCTGTGGTTAACCATAACTGCCATGTGGCCCTCAATGAAAACCAATGTCACACTTAAAAATAATTCACCGCTAAACTCAGTAAATGTTCATGTGAACATGTTTTTTGCTCCTTATCCCCTCTTGAACCATGTACACTTTGTACCAAAAATATTTACAAGTTCAACATTATTTTTAGTAGTTATTTACAATTGCACGTATTAGAATTTGTACCTATTGTCATTAAGTGTAATTACTAGGGGCGTAAAATTAGAAAATCAAAATTTGAATGAAGCACGATTCTTAATCGATTTAAAAGAATCAAAATTCTATTTCTTTAATTTTATTTTAAAATCTGTGCTGTCCAGCCACTCAGGCAAAACATATTGTTGATTAATATTCTCATATTTACTTTGGAAAAGACAAGTGTTGGATACTTATTCGAATTTGACTTTATTTTTAAATAAACACAACCATTTTTCTTTTTAGTAAAATGAAAAAATATCAGAGCTGTTTATTTTATGGAGGAATGTAATTTAACCACAAAACTGACAACCGGTGTTATTAAAAAATATTAATTTTTAATTCTGAATCGAATCACACGGTGCCCAAAGATTCACAAACCCTATTGATTACCATTAGTAATTAGTTTTTTTTAGTAAAGATATTTTTTTATATGTATATTTTATGTAAAAAATCTCTTGCATTACTTATAAGAGAGAACTGTTTTTTTATTGTATAATTGTCTTCGTAATTTGATATATTAATATTGTGTTTTAATGTATTTCACTACTTTTAATTGTCAACACAGGGTGTTTGCACCTTTTAAGCTCTTTCAGGGAAAATAGCTTCCCATGGAATATTCATAAAGATTTTTTTTTTCAATCTCATGGAAAATTCATAAAGATATATTTTTTAAATGACAAGAGTGCAGCATCTGTCATGAGCTCTGCGTGGAAGCTACATGCGAGGAGAGAAGGGGGACTCATTTTTAGACCGCTTACCCTGAAGTCATTTAACCTGGTATGTGACACTTCTTAACTGTTAGCATGCTAACATTAAAGTGATAACTTTAGCTAGTTTTGCACTTTTTTCTGTAATTCCCCAGCCATACACCTCAAATCATAACTTGGTATGTGACACAAGCTAATGTTAGCTTGCTAACATGGTAACATTATCATGCTTACTTTTTGAGCTAGTTTTGCAACCGTTTACACAAGTCATATAACTTAGTACGTGATATTTGTTAACCGTTAGTTAAGTACCAATGATTATCACACACACACACACACTAGGTGTGGCAAAATTTGTCCTCTGCATTGGACCCATCCCCTTGATCACTCCCTGGGAGGTGAGGGGAGCAGTGAGCAGCAGCGGTGCCGCGCCCAGGAATCATTTATGGTGATTTAACCCCCAATTCCAACCCTTGATGCTGAGTGCCCAGTAGGGGAGGTAGTGGGTCCTATTTTTATAGTCTTTGGTATGACTCGGCCCAACTCCCAACCTACCGATCTCAGGGGGGACACTCTAACCCAGGGGTCACCAACGTGGTGCCCGCGGGCACCAGGTAGCCCGTAAGGACCAGATGAGTCGCCCGCTGGCCTGGTCTAAAAATAGCTCAAATATCAGCACTTACCAGTGAGCTGCCTCTATTTTTTTAAATTGTATTTATTTACTAGCAAGCTGGTCTCAACGTTTTTAATTTTAAGAGAGACAAAACTCAAATAGAATTTGAAAATCCAAGAAAATATATTAAAGACTTGGTCTTCACTTGTTTAAATTCAAGTTATTTTTTTTCTTTGCTTCTTATAAGTTTCCGAACAACAATTTTAGGGAAAAAATAAAACCTTAAAAATGATTTTAGGATATTTAAACACATATACCTTTTTACCTTTTAAATTTATTCCTCTTCTTTCCTGGCAATTTAAATCAATGTTCAAGTATTTTTTTATTTTTTTATTGTAAAGAATAATAAATACATTTTAATTTAATTCTTCATTTTTAGCTTCTGTTTTTTCGACAAAGAATATTTGATAAATATTTCTTCAAACTTATGATTAAAAAAATATATATATATTCTGGCAAATCTAGAAAATCTGCAGAATCAAATTTAAATCTTATTTCAAAGTCTTTTGAATTTCTTTTAAAATTTTTGTTCTGGAAAACCTAGAAGAAATAATGATTTGTCTTTGTTAGAAATATAGCTTGGTCCAATTTGTTATATATTCTAACAAAGTGTAGATTGGATTTGAACCTATTTAAAACATGTCATCAAAATTAAAAAATTAATGCTAATCAAGAAAAATTAGTAATGATGTTCCATAAATATATATTTTTCTTTTTTCAAAAAGATTGGAATTAGCTAGTTGTTCTCTTCTTTTTTTGGGTTGAAATTTGAATTTTAAAGAGTCGAAATTGAAGATAAACAATGTTTCAAAATTTAATATTCACTTTTTTCCTGTTTTCTCCTCTTTTAAACTGTTCAATTAAGTGTTTTTTCATCATTTATTCTCTACAAAAAACCTTCCGTAAATGGAAAGAAATGTAGGACGGAATGACAGACAGAAAAACCCATATTTTTTATATATATAGATTTATTTATTAAAAGTAAATTGAGCAAATTGGCGTTTTTTTGCCATTTTTTAAAGTGTGTATCAAACTGGTAGCCCTTCGCATTAATCAGTTCCCAAGAAGTAGCTCTTGGTTTCAAAAAGGTTGGTGACCCCTGCTCTAACCACTAGGCCACTGAGTAGGCTAGGCATGCAAATGATAGCACGCTGGCAAGCTAACTTAAGCATGCCAAGTTTTTCATCTAATTTTACACTTGTTTCTCTATTTTTGCAGCCATACACCTTTGTATATGAAACATGCCAACTGCTATCATGCTAACTATTGCACACAGGCTAAATGTTAGCATGCTAATATTAAAGTGATAACTTTTTTGAGCTATTTGTACACTTTTTTTCTCTAATTCCCCAGCCATACATCTTAGTCATATAACTTGGGATGTGACACAAGCTAACTGTTAGCACACTAATGATAGCTTGCTAACATGCTAAAATTATCATGCTAACTTTTTTAGCTAGTTTTACAACCCTTTACACCAGTCATATGACTTGGTATGTGACATTTGTTAACTGTTAGCATGCAAACAAAAGCATGCTAACAAGCTAACTTAAGCATTAGCATCATTTCTAATTACTGCAAACCAGTAATTATAGTCTGCAAATGATGTGTTTTTGTTGAGTGGTCTGTGCTGTAAGACTGTCGGGAACAGCAGGAGGCAGTGTGGAGGTAAAAAGGTATGCAATGCTTAAACCAAAAATAAACAAAAGATGAGTGCCCTTAAGAAAAGGCAATGAAAGTTAGGGAAGGCTATGCAGAACAAAACTGAACTGGCTACAAAGTAAACAAAAATAGAATGCTGGACGACAGCAAAGACTTACTGTGGAGCAAAGACGGCATCCACAAAGTACATTCGAACATGATCAATCAATCAATCAATGTTTATTTATACAGCCCTAAATCACAAATGTCTCAAAGGACTGTACAAACCATTACGACTACGACATCCTCAGAAGAACCCACAAAAGGGCAAGGAAAACTCACACCCAGTGGGCAGGGAGAATTCACACCCAGTGGGACGCCAGTGACAATGCTGCCTATGAGAAACCTTGGAGAGGACCTCAGATGTGGGCACCCCCCCCCCCCCAGGGGACCGCAAGCAATGGATGTCGAGCGGGTCTAACATGATACTGTGAAAGTTCAATCCATAGTGGCTCCAACACAGCCGCGAGAGTTCAGTTCAAAGCGGATGCAACACAGCAGCGAGAGTCCCGTCCACAGGAAACCATCCGAAGCGGAGGCGGATCAGCAGCGTAGAGATGTCCCCAACCGATACACAGGCGAGCGGTCCATCCTGAGTCCCGATGAGCGGTCCATCCTGGGTCTCGACTCTGGACAGCCAGTACTTCATCCATGGTCATCAGACCGGACGCCATTCCACAAGGGAGAGTGGGACAGAGGAGAAAAAGAAAAGAAACGGCAGATCAACTGGTCTAAAAAGAGAGTCTATTTAAAGGCTAGAGTATACAAATGAGTTTTAAGGTGGGACTTAAACTGAGGTGGCATCTCGAACTGTTACCGGGAGGGCATTCCAGAGTACTGGAGCCCGAACGGAAAACGCTTTATAGCCCGCAGACTTTTTTTGGGCTTTAGGAATCACTAATAAGCCGGAGTCTTTTGAACGCAGATTTCTTGCCGGGACATATGGTACAATACAATCGGCAAGATAGGATGGAGCTAGACCGTGTAGTATTTTATACATAAGTAGTAAAACCTTAAAGTCACATCTTAAGTGCACAGGAAGCCAGTGCAGGTGAGCCAGTACAGGCGTAATGTGATCAAACTTTCTTGTTCTTGTCAAATGTCTAGCAGCCGCATTTTGTACCAACTGTAATCTTTTAATGCTAGACATGGGGAGACCCGAAAATAATACGTTACAGTAATCGAGACGAGACGTAACAAACGCATGGATAATGATCTCAGCGTCTTTAGTGGACAGAATGGAGCGAATTTTAGCGATATTACGGTGATGAAAGAAGGCCGTTTTAGTAACGCTTTTAATGTGTGATTCAAAGGAGAGAGTTGGGTCGAAGATAATACCCTGATTCTTTACCGGGTCACCTTGTTTTATTATTTGGTTGTCAAATGTTAAAGTTGTATTATTAAATAGAGGTTGGTGTCTAGCAGGACCGATAATCAGCATTTCCGTTTTTTTGCCGTTAAGTTGCAAAAAATTAGCGGACCTCCATTGTTTAATTTCATTAAGACACGCCTCCAGCTGACTACAGTCCGGCGTGTTGGTCAGCTTTAGGGGCATGTAGAGTTGGGTGTCATCAGCATAACAGTGAAAGCTAACACCGTATTTGCGTATGATGTCACCTAGCGGCAGCATGTAGATGCTGAAGAGTGCAGGGCCAAGGACCGAACCCTGGGGAACTCCACACGTTACCTTAACATAGTCCGAGGTCATACTGTTATGGGAGACGCACTGCACCCTGTCAGTAAGATAAGAGTTAAACCAAGACAGGGCTGAGTCTGACATACCAATTTGTGTTTTGATACGCTCTATTAAAATATTATGATCGACGGTATCGAAAGCAGCGCTAAGATCGAGGAGCAGCAACATAGATGACGCATCAGAATCCATCGTTAGCAATAGATCATTAGTCAATTTTGCGAGGGCTGTCTCAGTAGAGTGATTTGCCCTGAAACCGGATTGAAAGGTTTCACATAGATTGTTAAACGCTAAGTGTTCATTTAGCTGCTCTGCAACAATTTTTTTGAGGATTTTCGAAATAAAGGGAAGGTGAGACACCGGTCGGTAGTTTACCATGAGGTCAGGATCGAGGTTAGGTCTTTTAAGGAGAGGATGAATAACCGCTTTTTTGAATGCAAGGGGAACAGTGCCCGAGGAAAGTGATAAGTTTATAATATTTAGCACTGATGGACCTAATAATACAAAAAGCTCCTTGATAAGTTTCCCAGGAAGTGGGTCAAGTAAACATGTTTGTTTTATTCCATTTACACGTTGTAACAATTCTTCTGTTATTTCATCAAAACGAGAGAAACTATTTCGGATATTTGCAGTATCCGCCATATATGCAGTCGTATCTGTGTTAATATAACCCAGTTGTAGCTGGGACGCTACAATCTCCTTTTTAATAAGTTCAATTTTCTTATTAAAGAACTTCATAAAGTCATCTGCCGAATGGGTGGAGCTACCCGAAGGAGTCCCTTGTTGGGTTAGCGATGCTACTGTACTAAACAAAAATTTTGGATCGTTTTTATTAAGGCGGATGAGATGTGAGTAATAATTAGTTTTAGCTAAGGTAAGCATGCGTTTATAAGTTGTTAAACTATCACTCCATGCTTGATGGTGCACCTCAAGTTTAGTCGTGCACCATTTGCGTTCCAGCTTTCTACATAATTTCTGAGCTCTAGTTTCTTCAGTAAACCATGGCGTACGCCTTTTTGGAGCCTTTTAACTTCAGCGGTGTTATACTATCAATGGTTTCGCGCAGGGCGTTGATAAAGTTGTTAGTGAGGTTATCAATAGAGCCCACATACTTTGGGAATGGTGCCATTACCGAGGGCAGTAGGCCAGCATGAGTCGTCGTTGTGGCAGCATTAATGTTGCGGCTGCTATAGCAGTTATTATTATTATTAGCTTGCCGAACATGAGTCTGAACTTCGAATTTTATAAGGTAATGATCGGACATTACTTTAGTATACGGGAGTATCATAACTTTGGAAACGGTGATACCTCTGACAAGCACTAGGTCTATCGTATTACCGCTGCGATGCGTCGGTTCATTTATTATTTGTGTAAGACCACAGCTATCAATTATAGTCTGGAGCGCCACGCACGGTGGGTCCAATGGATATTAAATTCCCCCATTATAATTATATTATCGGCATGCGTCACTAAATCAGCAACAAACTCAGAAAATTCACTGATAAAGTCCGAATAGGGCCGTGGGGGGCGGTAGATAACAGCCAGGCACGGAGGCAGCGGTGTGGCAGACTTCATAGAAAGCACCTCAAACGATTTATATTTATTAAGTTAGGACTAAAGTTAAAGTTTTCGTTGTATATCAGTGCGACACCCCTCCCCGTTTAAGGGGACAGGCAATATGCGCATTCGTATAGTTAGGAGGAGATGCCTCATTTATCGCAAAAAAGTCGTCTGGTTTAAGCCAGGTTTCGCTAAGACCGATGACGTTAAGGTTGTTGTCTCTAATGACCTCATTAACTAATAACGTTTTGGGAGACAAAGATCTGATGTTTAGAAAGCCCATATTATAGGTAGTGGGCTGTTTTAAGGAGTTGTTGATAAAATTATCCGTAGTAGAAATATTAATAATGTTGCGTTTATTATGCGCAGTGCACTTAAAAAAAATTACGACCATATCTAGGAATTAATATGACGGGAATTTTCGGATTGTCTACTTGGTGCTGCGATAAACTGAACGCATCATAATTAGCCACCTCAGTAGAACGCATGTCTAACTCTGACGTAGTCATAGTCATAGCAGAAAAAACATTATGTGAGTTGTGTATTATTCTAAGAAAATTGCTATGTGTACAGGGATTATCCAGCCTGGCGCTGGCTAGTTCTAATTTAACTGACTTCATACCCAGGCTAACAGGCTCTGTAATTGCCTGTGACCGGGCTTGCTCTAGTGCAGTTAGTCAAATGTGGCTCAATGCGAAATCTATGACATGACAATCAACAATATCCCCACAAAGAAAGATAAAAACAGATAAAATGTTCTCGCAGTCATACAGCTTTAAGTCATAACTTGGAGTATGAAACATGTTAACTGTTATCATGCTATCTATTGCACACATGCTAAATGTTAGCATGCTAACATTAAAGTGATAACTTTTTTTAGCTTTTTTTACACTTTCTAATCTCCCAGCCATACACCTTAGAGTCATAACTTGGTATGGGACATAGGCTAATGTTAGCAAGCTAACATTAGCTCATGTCACATGCTATAGTTTAGAGGCTAACCTTTTTAGCTAGTTTTGCGACGATTTACACAAGTCATAACTTGGTATGTGACATTTGTTAACCGTTAGCATGCAAACAATAGCACGCTGGCAAACTAACTTAAGCATGCTAAGTTTTTCATCTAATTTTACACTATTTTCTGTATTTTTTCCGGCACACACTTTTGAGTCATATAACTTGGTATATGAAACATGCTAACTGTTATCACGCTAACTATTGCAAACATGCTAAATGTTAGCACACTAACATTAAAATGATAACTTTTTAACCTAATTTTACTGTTCTTTTTTTCCCAAGCCACACACATTAGTCATATAACTTGGTACGTGACACAAGCTAACTTTTTGAGCTAGTTTTGCAACCGTTTACACCAGTCATTTAACTTGGTAAGTGACATTTGTTAATGGCTTGCATGCAAACGACAGCATGTTGACAAGCTAACTCAAGCATTAGCATCATCTAATTGTACAAACCCCGTTTCCATATGAGTTGGTTAATTATGTTAGATGTAAATATAAAGGGAATACAATGATTTGCAAATCATTTTCAACCCATATTCAGTTGAATATGCTACAAAGACAACATATTTATTGTTCAAACTGATAAACATTTTTTTTGCAAATAATTATTAACTTTAGAATTTGATGCCAGCAACACGTGAAAAAGAAGTTGGGAAAGGTACCAATAAATACAGATAAAGTTGAGGAATGCTCATTAAACACTTATGTGGAACATCCCACAGGTGTGCAGGCTAATTGGTTGGGTGCCATGATTGGGTAAAAATGCAGCTTCCATGAAATGCTAAGTAATTCACAAACAAGGATGGGGTGAGGGTCACCACTTTGTGAGCAAATTGTCGAACAGTTTTGGAAAAACATTTCTTAACGAGCTATTGCAAGGAATTTAGGGATTTTACCATATACCATATCATCAAAAAGTTCAGAGTATCTGGAGAAATCACTGCACGTAAGCAATATTACGGATCTTTGTTCCCTCAGGCGGTACTGCATCAAAAACCGACATCAGTGTGTAAAGGATATTACCACATGGGCTCAGGAACACTTCATAAAACCACTGTCAGTAACTACAGTCGGTCGCTACATCTGTAAGTGCAAGGTAAAACTCTACAATGCCAAGCCAAACCCATTTATTAACAATATCCTGAAACGCCGCCGGCTTGGCCCGATTTTTTTTTTGATTGATTGATACTTTTATTAGTAGATTGCACAGTACAGTACATATTCCGTACAATTGACCACTAAATGGTAACACCCGAATAAGTTTTTCAACTTGTTTAAGTCGGGGTCCACGTTAATCAATTCATCAGCTCACCTAAGATGGACTGATGCAAAGTGGAAAGGTGGTCTGACGAGTCCACATGTCAAATTATATTTGGAAACTGTGGACGTGGTGTCCTCCGGAACAAAGAGGAAAATAACCATCCGGATTGTTATAGCCGCAAAGTTAAAAAAACAGCATCTGTGATGGCATGGGGGTGTATCAGTGCCCAAGGCATGGGTAACTTACACATCTGTGAAGGCACTATTAATGCTGAAAGGTCCATACAGGTTTTGGAGCAACATATGTTGTCATCCAAGCATTGTTATCATGGACACCCCTGCTTATTTCAGCAAGACAAGTGTTACAACAGCGTGGCTTCATAAAAAAAAAAAAAGAGCGCGGGTACTTTCATGGCCCACCTGTAGTTCAGACCTGTCTCCCATCGAAAATGTGTGGCACATTATGAAGCGTAAAATACGAGAGCGGAGACCCCGGACTGTAGAACGGCTGAATTCCACTTTCAAGGCTTCAACAATTAGTTTCCTCAGTTCCCAAACGTTGAGTGTTGTTAAAAGAAAAGGTGATGTAACACAGTGGTGAACATCCATCCATCCATTTTCTACTGCTTATTCCCTTTTGGGATCGCGGGGGGCGCTGGCGCCTATCTCAGCTACAATCGGGTGGAAGGCGGGGTACACCTTGGACAAGTCACCACCTCATCGCAGGGCCAGTGGTGAACATGTTCTTTCCCAACCACTTTGGCACGTGTTGCAGCCATGAAATTCTAAGTTAATTATTATTTGCAAAAAAATAAATAAAGTTTATGAGGTTGAACATCAAATATCTTGTCTTTGTAGTGCATTCAATTGAATATGTGTTGAAAAGGATTTGTAAATCATTGTATTCCGTTTATATTTACATCTAACACAATTTCCCAACTCATATGGAAACGGGGTTTGCACACTTCTCTATTCTCACAGTCATACGCCTTTGAGTCATGTGACTTGGTGCTAACTGTTATCATGCTAATGTTTGCACTCATGCTAAATGTTAACAGTTTAACATAAGCCAGCTGTGTAGCTCATTTTGTAAAGTTACACCTAAATCTCTCGGATTCAGATAGTTGGCACCATCTTCAAAGTACGGCGACTTCAGACGACCACCGGTCAGAAGTCCAGGGAACAGATACCAGGCCCGTCAAAATATCCGCGGGAATTTTCTATTTATACGGTAATAGGCAGCATTAAGTTGTGTGGTCTCAGACGTGATCATTGATCTCAAGGCATTGTCACTCTCTGGCACTATCTGGCGGTACTTCTTATAATACCACACAAAGACTTAGCTGTAAATGATTGCTTTATTTCTCAAAGCAACGTCATGTGAAAAAAATCTAAGAAGGGTAAAAAGACGGTGAGAAAACAAAGTAAAATATGCAGTGTCTGTCTGCAGACTGAGAATAACTTCATGTGTTGTCACACTCCACTCTGCAGCACCCTCTTGTGGCGACAATGACAGCGACAACATGTCAGCCCTATCTGTCTGGTCTCATCATGCCCGGCCTGACTGGCATCATCATGGGCCGGGGGTGACGCATCAAGTGAGGCGGCCCCGGCATCATCTGCATGGGCCCTCCCATTGGCGGACGCATTCCTGTTGAACAGCACAAGGTCGACATCAATGATGTCGTCGCGTCGTATTGAACGCAGGGTCTCTCGTGGGAGAAGAACTGAACTTACCGGGGCCGCCGGGCATCATTCCATGAGGCGGGGGTCCCATCATGGGCATCATAGGAGGGCCGGCCATGGGCGGAGTTGGCAGCATGCCTGGTCGTGGAGGACCACCTGTGTTGAGGACATTGGTGGCTACATTTACACCCACATTTCAACCAATCTACACATGCTGCACATGTACCACAGAGAAATAGAATAGAATGGTCTTTATTGTCATTATATTTGCATATAACGAGATTAAAAACTACAACTTAAGTAGTAGTGGAAACAAATATGGAATAAAAATAAATCACATAAGTAATAAAGATAAAAAATAAGACTTGAAAAAAACTTCAAGTATTCTCTGCTATAATTCCAACAAACATGTTGCACACTTTAAAAAGGTCCTTTATAATGCACAGGCACCGTAAATCTCTACTTCTTTCTTTATAAAATGTTGAAGCGTGTTTATGGGGCCTTAATGCAAACAGTTTAATTGAACAAAACAAAGCATTCACTAAAAGATGTGTTGCGGTTTGTGCTATGGCGCCATCTTTTGGATGAGTTGTCACACTGCAGCTGCAGAAATGCTTTGATTGATTGATTGATTGATTGATTGATTGGGACTTGTATCAGTAGATTGGACAGTACAGTACATATTCCGAACAATTGACCACTAAATGGTAACACCCCAATAAGTTTTTCAACTTGTTTAAGTCGGGGTCCACTTTAATAAATTCACTCGCATGTCTAGAGCAGGCCTGGACAATTATTTTGACTGTGGAGGCCAAATTTAAAGAAAAAAAGTGTGTCTGGTGACCGGTATATCTGATATATTTAGGAACACTAATACAAAACCTCACAATAATGTCTGATTGAATTCTCTGGGGGGAGGGAAGTCTGGGCTTCCCTGCTTAGGCTGCTGCCCCCGCAACCCGATTTCGGATAAGCGGAAGATGATGGATGGATGGATGGATGAATGCTAAAAACCTTATGACAGACCGCCTTAAAAAACGGAATTAAATTTAATTTTTTTTTACTGCAGTAGACACCCAGAATGTACAAACCCGTTTCTATATAAGTTGGGAAATTGTGTTAGATGTAAAGATAAACGGAATACAATGATTTGCGTATCGTTTTCAACCCATATTCAATTGAATGCACTACAAAGACAAGATATTTGATGTTCAAACTCATAAACTTTTTTTTTTTTTTTGCAAAAAATTATTCTTAGAATTTCATGGCTGCAACACATGCCAAAGTAGCTGGGAAAGGGCATGTTCACCACTGTGTTACATCACCTTTTCTTTTAACAACACTCAATAAACGTTTGGGAACTGAGGAGACACATTTTTGAAGCTTTTCAGGTGGAATTATTTCCCATTCTTGCTTGATGTACATCTTAAGTTGTTAAACAGTCTGTGGTCTCTGTTGTTGATTTTTGGCTTCAAAATGTTCAGTGGGAGACAGGTCTGGACTACAGGCAGGCCAGTGTAGTACCCGGACTCTTTTACTATGAAGCCACACTGTTATAACACGTGGTGTGGCATTGTCTTGCTGAAATAAGCAGGGGAGTCCATGATAACGTTACTTGAATGGCAATATATGTTGCTCCAAAACTTGTGTGTACCTTTCAGCATTAATGTTGCCGTCGCAGATGTGTAAGTTACCCATGCCTTGGGCAGTAATTCACCCCCATACGATCACAGATGCTGCCTTTTTAACTTTGCGCCTATAACAATCCGGATGGTTCTTTTCCTCTTTGTTCTTGAGGACACATGTCCATAGTTTCCAAAAACAATTTGAAATGTGGACTCGTCAGACCACAGAATGCTTTTCCACTTTGCATCAGTCCTCTTAGATGATCTCGGGCCCAGAGAAGCCGGCGGCGTTTCTGGATGTTGTTGATAAATGGCTTTTGCTTTGCATAGTAGAGCTTTAACTTGCACTTACAGATGTAGCGACAAACTCTATTTAGTGACAGTGGTTTTCTGAAGTCTTCCTGAGTCCATGTGGTGATATCCTTTAGAGATTGATGTTGGATTTTGATACAGTGCCGTCTGAGAGATCGAAGGTCACGGTCATTCAATGTTGGTTTCCAGCCATGCCGCTTACGTGGAGTAATTTCTCCAGATTCTCTGAACCGTTTGATGATATTATGGACCGTAGATGTTGACATCCCTAAATTTCTTGCAATTGCACTTTGAGAAACGTTTTTCTTAAACTGTTTGACTATTTGCTCATGCAGTTGTAGACAAAGGGGTGCACATTTTTTGGGAAGCGGTTTTGTGGGATGTTCCAAATAAGTGTTTTCGATGAGCATTCCTCAACTTTATCAGTATTTAGTGCCACCTTTCCCAACTTCTTTGTCATGTGTTGCTGGCAACAAATTCTAAAGTTAATGATTGTTTGCAAAAAAAGAAATATTTACCAGTTTGAACATCAAATATCTTGTCTTTGTAGCATATTCAACTGAATATGGGTTGAAAATGATTTGCAAATCATTGAGGTGGCGACTTGTCCAGGGTGTACCCCGCCTTCCGCCCGATTGTAGCGACTTGTCCAGGGTGTACCCTGCCTTCCGCCCGATTGTAGCTGAGATAGGCGCCAGCGCCCCCCGCGACCCCAAAAGGGAATAAGCGGTAGAAAATGGATGGATGGATGTATTCCATTTATATTTACATCTAATACAACTTCCCAACTCATATGGAAACGGGGTTTGTACATGAAAATAAAGAATGTGGGATTTACAATAATAACTATGAACGATAAAACACTGGATATTGACAACATGTAAATGTCACACCCCCTCTCCATCCACATATTTTACAATCAAGCGAAAAGCCACAAAAATGCAACAAACAGTGAAATAAGAACGCAAAGGGTAAAAAAAAAAAACACCTACAATCTGATATATCACTAAGCTTTAGAACTTTGTTGTACAAATTTTCTACCACGTTTGTTCCTGACACCCACATTTCAGCCTGGCCGCTCTGTGGAAACGCTCCCCTCCCACACTGCTTGGTGCCTCGTCTGAGCTGCTGTGACTTACATTACTATAGTAACTAATTAGATAACAATAGTAACTAGTATATCATGCAAAAGCGCAGATTCCAACCATTGAAATACTTGGTATAGTTCAAGACTTAGTCATTAGAAAACACCAGTGCACATCATAATAGCAGCTACACTTTCCATCTTAAACATCCTAAAAAAAATTGTGAGAACGTCCCGCGGGCCGATTGAAAAGCTTAACAGGCCGCATGTGGACCCCGGGACTTAATTTTCCCAGGTCTGGTCTAGAGCCTGTGTGTCAAAGTCAAGGCCCCAGGGATGATATATGATTAGTGTTAGAATCAGCCCGCAGGCCACAGCCGCCTGCTGCTGTTATGCACGCACCAATACTCCATCTGTGTTGGCTTGGGGTGTAACGGTACGTGTATTTGTATTGAACCGTTTCGGTACGGAGGTTCCGGTTCGGAGGAGTACCGAACGAGTTCCACACGAACATATGAAGTACAGTTGTGTTTAAAATTATTCAACCCCCACACAATTTTGGTGTTTTAGCAAGTTGGACATTCACTCCGTATTTTGTTTATAGTCATATCAAATAAAGATGTGTCAAATAGACAAATGCAACTTAAATTGTAACACTGTATTTTACAAAATACCAAAAAAGGACATTTTTCTTAAAATCTCATTGACAAAATTATTCAACCCCCTAGTTACATGCATCTTTAGTACTTAGTAGAACACCCTTTGGCAGTAATTACATCCTTCAAACGTGATACATAACCGGACACAAGCTTCTTGCAACGATCTACAGGTTTTTTAGCCCATTCCTCTTGGGCAAAGGCCTCCAGTTCATTCATATTCTTGGGCTTGCGTGCTGCAACTGCCTTCTTCAAGTCCTACCACAGGTTTTCTATAGGATTTAGGTCTGGCGACTGTGAAAGCCACTCCAGAGTCTTCCAGCCCTTCTTCTGCAACCACTCTGATCTTGATTTGGAGGTATACTTGGGATTGTTGTCCTGTTGGAAGGTCCAACGTCTCCCAAACCTCAGCTTCGTCACTGACTCCGTGACATTTGCAGCTAATATATTCTGGTAGGAAATATAATTCATAATGCCTTGAACGCGCTGAAGATTCCCGGTACCTGAGGCAGAGAAACAGCCCCAGAGCACGATTGACCCCCCACCATGCTTAACAGTAGGCAAGGTGTTCTTCTCTTTGTAAGCTTCATTTTTTCTCCTCCAGACATAACGTTGATTCATAGGCCCAAAGAGTTCCACTTTTGTCTCATCACTCCATAGAACAGTTTCCCAAAATCTTTGGGGTTTGTCCAGATGATTTTTGGCATACTGGAGTCTATTTTGCTTGTGCCTGGTAGTCAGAAGTGGGGTGCGCCTGGGAGTTCTGGCATGTAGGCCTTCATCTCGTAGTGCGCGGCATATTGTCTGGGACGAAACCTGCGTTCCCCCCTCTGCAATGTCCTGTTGTAGTTCCTCAGCTGTTACCCTGGAGTTTTTCACCACTGTACGCTTAAAATACCGGACAGCAGTGCACACAGCATCCTCTTTCTACCACGCCCAGGTAGTGTTTCCACTGTGCCATTAGCTTTAAACTTGCGAATTATGCTCCCAACTGTGTCTCTTGGAATGTGTAATGTCGTTGCTATTTTCTTATATCCATATCCTTTGTTATGAAGAGAAATTACCTACTCTCTTGACTTCTTTGACCACTCCCTGGATTTCCCCATGTTGCAAATACACCATTGACCATCTACAAGAATCTGAGCATCACAGTCTTTTTCAATCAGTTTAATTGTTGCTCGTTATGGTTCTAATCACATCTACAGGTGTTTTCAACACCTGATTGAAAAGACCTTATTCAAATTCTGTTCTTAAGAGTTATGATCTTCAAGGGGTTGAATAATTTTGTCAATGAGATATTAAGAGAAATGACACTGTTTGGTATGTTACAAAATATAATGTTGTAATTCAAATTGCATTTGTCTATTTAATGAATCTTTATTTGATATGACTGTAAACAAAATACGGAATAAATGTCTTACTTGCTAAAACACCAAAATCATGTGGGGGTTGAATAATTTTGATCACAACTGTAGCCTTCTATGGTAAAGTCTTAACAAGCTGCTCCGTTCTGCTTCTGTCTCTTGTCTGTACACAGCACCCTGCATTGTCCCTCCCACACAACCATCTGATTGGTTACAACCGTAGCGGTAACAAACCAATCAGCAGTGCGTTTTCAGAGCGCATGTCGTCAGCGCTTTAGCGTCGAGCAGATAGGTCTTTAGCAGGGGAGCAGCGGACTCTCCCCAAATTATACTAAACACTTCCAAGTCAACTACTTTCTAAACATCACTATGAGCCCGTTGACCTTCTAGAAACAAACTGCAGCTCAGCTCACTCGCAGTCCTGGTTTGAGGTGAAGGCTAGTTAGCTTTTAGCGGAACGTTAGCTCATTATGCGGTGTGTGCGTGTTACGGACAGTGCTGATTGAGGTGTGTTGAAGCAGCAAAAAATAACATTATATTAAATGAAGAGTTTCTGTCTCTGATAATGTGTATATAATAATGTAAGTGCATCATAAAGCCTACATGAACTCCATGGTGGTCAAGGATGACTAGTCTATCCTATTGCTTTTGTACTATTTTTTCAGCTTTAGTTACATTAATCATTAGTAATCTTGCAGCCTAGTTTTGAATAGCAGGGTCCCTGCTATCACATGTTGATACAAATATAACATTTACATAATAAAAATCAACTACAGGCTTCCCCAAAGCTGAAATAAATTAAGCATGATGAGTTGACTTGAAACTGTTTAATGTTGCATTTTTTATATGTAGAAGAAAAGTTGTGTCATTTTATTTCATCTAAGCAACAACTTAAGGCAGTTTACTGTGGATTAACGTGGGCAGAATTAATATAGTGTTCCCAATGTTAAAAGGATCAAGCCTTTGTTTACAAATTTAGGAAATAAATAACCAAAAAATGTATATTTTGTTGTTTTCTTACTGTACCGAAAATGAACCGCACCGTGACCTCTAAACCGAGGTACGTACCGAACCGAAATTTTTGTGTACCGTTACACCCCTAGTGTTGGCGCTAGGCATTTTCAAAAAGGGGTCCCAGGGACCCCATCAAGTAATAAAAATGAGGTCCCTCAGTACATTTTTGGGGTTCCACTTTTTTGTTGTTGTTTAGAAAACAAATGACAAATGTATGCATTCTCCTGTTATATCGCACATTCTATATCGTGTTTTGGAAAAAGGTTGTTTAAACATTACTTAATTCCATCCATCTTCTTCCGCTTATCAGAGGTAGGGTCACGGGGGCAGCAGCCTAAGCAGGGAAGCCCAAACTTTCCTCTCCCCAGCTCCTACCAGGAGATCCCGAGGCGTTCCCAGGTCAGCCGGGGGACACAGTCTTCCCAACGTGTCCTGGGTCTTCCCCGTGACCTCCTGCCGGTCGGACGTGCCCCTAACACCTCAGGGAGGTGTTCAAGTGGCATCCTGACCAGATGCCCAAACCACCTCATCTGGCTCCTCTCCATGTGGAGGAGTAGCGGCTTTACTTTGAGCTTCTCACCTTATTTCTAAGGGAGAGAGAGCCCCGCCACCCAGCGGAAGAAACTCATTTGGGCCGCTTGTTCCCGTGATCTTGTCCTTTCGGTCATACCCAAAAGCTCATGACCATAGGTGAGGATGGGAACGTAGATCGACCGGTAAATTGAGAGCTTTACCTTCCGGCTCAGCTCCTTCACCACAACAGATCGATACAGCGTTCGCATTACTGAAGACGCCGCACCTATCCGCCTGTCGATCTCACGATCCACTCTTCCCTCACTCCTGAACAAGACTCCGAGGTACTTGAACTCCTCCAACTCGGAGATGGCACTCCACCCTTTTACGGGCGAGAACCATGGACTCGGAGTTAATTTGTTTTTTATGAATTACTTAGTTCATTAAAAAAAAACAATAAGAAAGAAAACAAATGTTTATGCATATGTAAATGTATTCAGTTATAATCATTCATTCATGTTCTATTGATAACCTCACAAACAACTTAAACGACGCCCTGCGCGAGACCATTGATAACATAGCACCGCTAAAGTTAAAAAAGGCTCCAAAAAAGCGCACCCCGTGGTTTACAGAAGAAACTAGAGCTCAGAAATTATTATGTAGAAAGCTGGAACGCAAATGGCGCACGACTAAACTTGAGGTGCACCATCAAGCATGGAGTGATGGTTTAATAACTTATAAACGCATGCTTAACTTAGCTAAAGCTAAATATTACTCAAATCTCATCCACCGTAATAAAAACGATCCTACATTTTTGTTTAGTACGGTAGCATCGCTAACCCAACAAGGGACTCCTTTCAGTAGCTCCACCCACTCAGCTGATGACTTTATGCAATTCTTTAGTAAGAAAATTGAAGTCATTAGAAAGGAGATTAAAGACAATGCGTCCCAGCTACAACTGGGTTCTATTAACACTGACACGATTGTATATACGGCGGATACTGCCCTCCAAAATAGTTTCTCTTGTTTTGAGGAAATAACAGAGGAATTGTTACAACGTGTAAATGGAATAAAACAAACAACATGTTTACTTGACCCACTTTCTGGGAAACTGATCAAGGAGCTCTTTGTATTATTAGGTCCATCAGTGCTAAATATTATAAACTTATCACTTTCCTCGGGCACTGTTCCCCTAGCATTCAAAAAAGCGGTTATTCATCCTCTTCTTAAAAGACCTATTATTAGGTCCATCAGTGCTAAATATTATAAACTTATCACTTTCCTCGGGCACTGTTCCCCTAGCATTCAAAAAAGCGGTTATTCATCCTCTTCTTAAAAGACCTCACCTCGATCCTGACCTCATGGTAAACTACCGACCGGTGTCTCACCTTCCCTTTATTTCAAAAATCCTCGAAAAAATTGTTGCGGAGCAGTTAAATGAACACTTAGCGTCTAACAATCTATGTGAAACCTTTCAATCCGGTTTCAGGGCAAATCACTCCACGGAGACAGCCCTCGCAAAAATGACTAATGATCTATTGCTAACGATGGATTCTGATGAGTCATCTATGTTGCTGCTCCTCAATCTTAGCGCTGCTTTCGATACCGTCGATCATAATATTTTATTAGAACGTATCAAAACACGAATTGGTATGTCAGACTTAGCCCTATCTTGGTTTAACTCTTATCTTACTGATAGGATGCAGTGCGTCTCCCATAACAATGTGACCTCGGTCTACGTTAAGGTAACGTGTGGAGTTCCCCAGGGTTCGGTCCTTGGCCCTGCACTCTTCAGCATCTACATGCTGCCGCTAGGTGACATCATACGCAAATACGGTATTAGCTTTCACTGTTATGCTGATGACACCCAACTCTACATGCCCCTAAAGCTAACCAACACGCCGGATTGTAGTCAGCTGGAGGCGTGTCTTAATGAAATTAAACAATGGATGTCCGCTAACTTTTTGCAACTCAACGCCAAAAAAACGGAAATGCTGATTATCGGTCCTGCTAGACACCGACCTCTATTTAATGATACAACTCTAATATTTGACAACCAAACAATTAAACAAGGCGACACGGTAAAGAATCTGGGTGTTATCTTTGACCCAACTCTCTCCTTTGAGTCACACATTAAAAGCGTTACTAAAACGGCCTTCTTTCATCTCCGTAATATCGCTAAAATTCCCTCCATTCTGTCCACTAAAGACGCTGAGATCATTATCCATGCGTTTGTTACGTCTCGTCTCGATTACTGTAACGTATTATTTTCGGGTCTCCCCATGTCTAGCATTAAAAGATTACAGTTGGTACAAAACGCGGCTGCTAGACTTTTGACAAGAACAAGAAAGTTTGATCACATTACGCCTGTACTGGCTCACCTGCACTGGCTTCCTGTGCACTTAAGATGTGACTTTAAGGTTTTACTACTTACGTATAAAATACTACACGGTCTAGCTCCATCCTATCTTGCCGATTGTATTGTACTATATGTCCCCGCAAGAAATCTGCGTTCAAAGGACTCCGGCTTATTAGTGATTCCTAAAGCCCAAAAAAAGTCTGTGGGCTATAGAGCGTTTTCATTTCGGGCTCCAGTACTCTGGAATGCCCTCCCGGTAAAAGTTCGAGATGCCACCTCAGTAGAAGCATTTAAGTCTCACCTTAAAACTAATTTGTATACTCTAGCCTTTAAATAGACTCCCTTTTTAGACCAGTGGATCTGCCGTTTCTTTTCTTTTTCTCCTATGTCCCACTCTCCCTTGTGGAGGGGGTCCGGTACGATCCGGTGGCCATGTACTGCTCGCCTGTGTTTCGGCTGGGGACATCTCTGCGCTGCTGATCCGCCTCCGCTTGGGATGTTTTCCTGCTGGCTCCGCTGTGAACGGGACTCTCGCTGCTGTGTTGGATCCGCTTTGGACTGGACTCTTGCGACTGTGTTGGATCCATTATGGATTGAACTTTCACAGTATCATGTTAGACCCGCTCGACATCCATTGCTTTCCTCCTCTCCAAGGTTGTCATAGTCATCATTGTCACCGACGTCCCACTGGGTGTGAGTTTTCCTTGCCCTTATGTGGGCCTACCGAGGATGTCGTAGTGGTTTGTGCAGCCCTTTGAGACACTAGTGATTTAGGGCTATACAAGTAAACATTGATTGATTGATTGATGTTCTTCTTTCCTTATTGGATCTAAACTTTACCGCTGCCGGTAGTTTTTTTCTATATTTTTATTGTAATATTTTCATAATGTGTTCTATTTTTGGCCATAGTAAGACAAAGAAAACAATCTGAAGTTGTCTTTATTTTTTAGTTTTAATGCCATGATTTGAATAGTCCGTGTGCACAGATTTTCCTCCATGCGGCCCCTGAGCTAAAATGAGTTTAGGGCATTGAACCGGAAGTACAAATGGCATTCTAATTTATCAGTCGTCCGTAGTGTTTCTACTCGAAAGGAGTCTTCATTCATCACTTCAGGAGCATTTGTAAGTTTTACAATATAACTACAACAATTCTTACCTACTAATCATTCCATGTGTGATGTCGGTAGGATTGTTTTCATATTTGTATGTGCTATTAGAATATAATCAAGCTAGCATTGATGGCTAATATGTTACCACGTTTACAAGTGTCCATGTTAGTAATATCAATTTACAACGGCATTATTTGTGTATTGTTTCACTTTCACAAATTCCTCAGTAAATTCACCAGAACGTCACAGTGGAGTTAACGAGTCCGTTCAGCTGAATGGAGAGCGAGCTTCTGCGGCTAGTGGGTCCATGACCATGATTTGTGTTTTGTTTGATCAGCCGTTTTATTGCCCTGTTACATACACTGTTACAATTAAGGTATGTTAATTGCAGCTTTCCTTGGCATCATGAAATTAGAACCTTCCTTCTTCCTCATGGTCATGATACCACCTCTGACCCACGTCTATGCTAGATGAGCGCGCCACTTAATGGATACCAGCTGAAGAAGCTGGAAACATATTCTGGTGCTGTAATTATTTATGGCACGTCTTCTTTGACCAGGGTAGCTGGCATGTCTTAATCCGCCCACAGCTAAGCATGCATGGGCCCAGTCAGCTTGTCTTTGAATACATACATACTAGGGTTGTCCCCCTACAAAATGTATTTTGATACTTTTCTAAATAAAAAGGGACCACAAAAAATTGCATTATTGTCTTTATTTTAACAAAAAATCTTAGGGTACATGTAACATGTTTATTATTGTAATTTAGTCCTTAAATTAAATAGTGAACATACTAGACAACTTGTCTTTTAGTAGTAAGTAAACAAACAAAGCCTCCTAATTAGTCTTCTGACGTATGCAGTAACATATTGTGTCATTTATCTACCTATTATTTTGTCTACATTATGAGGGACAAACTGTAAAAATGTATTATTAATCTATTTGTTCATTTACTGTTAATATTTGCTTAATTTCTGTTTTACCATGTTCTATCTACACTTCTATTAAAATGTAATAATCAGTTATTCTTCTCTTCTTTGATACTTTACATTAGTTTTGGATGATACCACATATTTGGATATCGATCCGATACCAAGTGGTTACAGGATCATATATTGGTCATATTCAAAGCCTTTCTGTGTCCAGGGATGTATTTCCTGACTTTATAAACATAGAACGAATTTTTAAAAAATGAAAAAAGATTTTGTGGCGGAAAAAAATATCAATGTAATCATAGTTGTATCGACTAGATGCACTATTGTACTTGGTATCATTACCCATGGCATTTGTTTACACTGTGATGCGGTGAGCTATTCTATCTTCCTACGGTGTGCAGTGAAGCATGTTTAGCTATTCCACGTCTTCCAGTGACTTGTAAGAAACTTACTTTATTTGTCGCCATGGAGGCAAAGATTAGTGTTTTAGAAGTAGCCAAAACACTGCAGACTGCAGATGGGGGTAGCTGGCATGTCTTAAAGCGCCTCTTCCTGGGGGTGTTTCAGTGTTATAACTTCACCTTTATTCTTACTTTTTACACCAAAATGCATCCGTTCTCCCTTTTCAGTCTACACACTGTGTGTACTTGTAAGTACTCCGTGTGCGCGCACAGCTGAACATGCTCCACTGCTCGTACATACAGCAATGTCTCGACGTGACGACATGCCGTCATGCCGAGGAACCGGTACTTTTCAAACAGTATAGTACCGTTTTTGATTCATTAGTACCGCGATACTATACTAGTACCGGTATACCGTACAACCGTAATTCATACATGCATCCAATAAATGCCTTTCTTGCTGCATTTTACTAACAACAGCAGAAAATAGTGCAATACAGTCCAATAAAAAAGACCTACCTGGTGGGGGGGCACCAACAAATGGCGTGGGGGGGATTTTTCCCTGTTGAAAAGCAGCCGCTGTTGAGAACAAAAAAAAGTCATTATCACACATGAAATACTACAAAACAGGGGGGTAACGGTTAATCGATATCGATTTATATTCCTTAGATTTAACTCCATGGATCTGTGCTTGTCAAGTTTTCCTTCTGGACAATAGGTATCGATTGAAGATCATTTTGAAAAGGAAATCGATCGGACAGGTGTTTTATTATTTATGCTACGGCGCCATCTTTTGGACGAGTTGGCTCAGTGTAGGTGCTGAAGAGAAACATTAGACTTCCTCTGTAAACCAACATGGCTTGTGCATTTTTGCTTGTCCGACGTTATCACGGTATTTAACTATCATGTTGTCCTTATGTTCACTACTTTTGTTTTACCTCTCTTTTTGAAATAGAGACGTTTTGTACTTTTTATGCAGCAATTATGTACGGGTTGCGGCATGTCTTTATGATACGACATGTGTTTAAGACTAGCAGTTAGCACTTGAGTAGCTGTAACGTTGTGAATAGAACAGCTCATTAAGACGACAACTGGATCCCTTCTTTTATCGTTTCAGCGACACATGACATTCTAGACCAGTTTTTTTCAACCACTGTGCCGCGGTGTGCCGTGAGATACAGTCTGGTGTGCCGTGGGAGATTATCTAGTTTCACTTATATGAGGTAAAAACATTTTTTGCAAACCAGTAATTATAGTCTGCAAATGATGTGTTGTTGTTGAGTGGTCTGTGCTGTAAGACTGTCGAGAACAGCAGGAGGCAGTGTGGAGGTAAAAGGTATCTAATGCTTAAACCAAAAATAAACAAAAGATGAGTGCCCTTAAGAAAAGGCAATGAAAGTTAGGGAAGACTATGCGGAACAAAACTGAACTGGCTACAAAGTGAACAAAAACAGAATGCTGGACGACAGCAAATACTTACTGTGGAGCAAAGTCGGCATCCACAAAGTACATGACAATCAACAACGTCCCCACAAAGAAAGATAAAAACAGCTGAAATATTCTTGGTTGCTAAAACAAAGTAGATGTGGGAAATATTGGGAAATATCGCTCAAAGGAAGACATGAAACTGCTACAGGAAAACACCAAAAAAGACTAACTTTAATAAATATACTTTTGGGCAATTGACTTAGTTGTGATTTCCCTCTGTGCATGAAAGTTTAAAAGTAGCATATATGAATGCAGTATGAAGAAGAATGTTTTAATGTATACACATATAATCATCATACTGTTGTGATTATATGGATCAAGTGTTCATCCAAGGCCAAGGCAAAATATCGTAATATACATCGTATATCGCGATATGGCCTAAAAATATTGCAATATTAAAAAAAGGCAATATCGCCCAGCCCTACAACAAACCAAACAGTACGTAACGCTTTGATTGATTGATTGATACTTTTATTAGTAGATTGCACAGTACAGTACATATTCCGTACAATTGACCACTAAATGGTAACACCCGAATAAGTTTTTCAACTTGTTTAAGTCGGGGTCCACGTTAATCAATTCATGGTCTATAAATGTTGAATGTGGGAAACAGCAGCAAGACAATCACTTCATACAAAGACCATTAAATATAATTAAAGTATATCTGACACCAGAAATGCAGAGTAAGGATAATTCCAACCCGAATTTTGGAAGATGTTTTTATGCGCTACATTCTGTCTCGATCTGAATTAAATATTGATCCAAACGTGTGTGATCGGATAAAAATATTGCAAATGCCGTGTTTACATGAAGGACCGAATCGTTAAAACTAAACTCTGCACAGTAAACTACAGTGCAACTATTCTTAAAATACTTACTTGTTTTATCGATCAGGCTCTGGGCTTGCTCCTCCATCCACTTCTGGTAGTAATCTTTAACATTTTCTTTGTGTTTTCTGCCACTGCAGTGGGTCTTCCTCACCGAAGGCTAAATAGTTAAGTGCAAGAACAAGGAGACAAGTCATATTTTCCTCAACTGAAGGATATTACAAAAAACGTGAGGAGCCAGGGTCATTTGGACTGCTGAAGAGAGCTTACCGAGTCATGTGTAAGGTAGGTGTCACAGTAGTCGCAGTAAAACCTGTGGATGGAGCAAAAAATGCAGTAATGATTAACATGATTAAATCTGTGTTGTATATAGCAGTGGTCCCCAACCTTTTTGGCACCACGGACCAGTTTAATGTCAGCATTATTTCCACTTGTGCCAGATAAATACAGCACAAATAAGTGCATAAAAAAATACAACTTACTATAATGCTGACTTAGTGGGAGCCCTCGGCTTGTTTCTTTTCAATGACATGCAGATAGATGGAAATAAGCCTTTGGCTACAATCTGTTACATTTATATATTATATGATGTGCATTGTATCATGTCACAAAGTTATAGCAAATCTAAAAAATGGCAACTTCCTATCCGGAGTTTTATTGTACATTTACGCTTTAAATTATTTTTGACCTATTGTGGTATGACTGCCGTTGTTCTGCTGTATTGTCTTGTTGTAATTGTGACTTTTGTTTGTGCCGCCCTCTTTGACAGGTCGCTCTTGAAAAATACATTTTAACCTCAGTGAGTCGTTACCTGGTTAAATAAAGGAAATTGATAGACTGATCTATAAACAAGCTTATTGGTGTGTCTAGTGCATTGAGATACAGTCTGGTGTGCCGTGGGAGATTATCTAATTTCACTCATTTGAGGTAAAAATATTTTTTGCAAACCAGTAATTATAGTCTGTATATGATGTGTTGTTGTTTAGTGTCGGTGCTGTCTAGAACTCGACAGAGTAACCGTGTAATACTCTTCCATATCAGGTGGCAGCAGGTAGCTAATTGCTTTGTAGATGTCGGAAACAGCGGGAGGCAGGGTGCAGGTAAAAAGGTGTCTAATTCTTAAACCAAAAAAAACAAAAGGTAAGTGTCACTAAGAAAAGGCATTGAAGCTTAGGGAAGGCTTTGCAGAACGAAACTAAAACTGAACTGGTTACAAAGTAAAAACAGAATGCTGGACGACAGAAAATACTTATTGTGGAGCAAAGACGGCCTCCACGGAGTACATCGGAACATGACATGACAATCAACAATGTCCCCACAAAGGATAAAAACAACTGAAATATTCTTGATTGCTAAAACAAAGTAGATGCGGGAAATATCGCTCAAAACATGAAACTGCAACAGGAAAATACCAAAAAAAGAGAAAAAGCCACCAAAACAGGAGTGCAAGACAAGAACTAAAACACTAAACTAGGGCTGGGCGATATATCGATATAATGCGGGTTTGTCTCTGTGCGATATAGAAAATTACTATATCGTGATATTGGAGTATACGTTCTCACGCAGTTGCTTTTGGCTGCAGGCATTACACTACATGCTCTTCTCACTCTTTCCTGTCTCTCCTTCTCACAGACAGCAAGCGCACCTTCTTACATACGTCACATACGTATACACCCTCACGGAGCAGAGAGGTAGCAGCATGGGTAACGTTAGCGGTAATCCTAGCGGAGCCGTGCGAGTGGTAATACAAGAGAGAGAGAAGGTGCGAATCTGGTAACAAATAAGGAATAATTAATTCCCAAGAAAAACAGCAGGGGGTCCATCGTCTGGCGGTGGTTTGGCTTCAAGCGGGAATGTGTCGAACAGATAACTGTAATTTGTCAAGTCTGGGACAAAAGTGTTGCTACAAAAAGTAGCATTACTGCTAATATTTAGCATAATTTCAAAAGTCACTTGCTAGAGAATGAAGAGTGCTTACTCCGCATTTCAACATTTCCATTCGGTGCCACACGCCCACACCATTAAAATGACGAGGCAACACCGTATGAAAAAAATAGTCAACATTATGCAGCTCATTTTTATTTGACACTTATTGGAATATCGTGTGTGACATCATGCACTAAAGTGCACTTTATTGGTTTCAAACTATTGTAGTGGCGTTCTGTACAAAAAGTGCACTTTAATTTAGTGTTGTTTTGATATGTCATCTTAGTGACATCATACAAAAAAGTGCACGAATAGCTTGCTTTGAAATGTCTCTGACAATCTTGCACTTTCTGTTTTGAAATTACATGAATGTTTGTGCCGCTGCTTAATAACTGTTTAATAAATACACTTTTGCTAAATTGACCAAGTTGTGATTTCCCTCTCTGCATGAAAGTTTAAAGAGAGCATATGTTAATGCAGTATGAACAAGATTTTTTTAATGTAGCTACATAATTAGGGCTGCAACAACTAATTGATTAAATCGATTAAAATCGATTATAAAAGTAGATGGCGATAAACTTAGTCATCGGTTCGTTGGATGTATGCAATGCGCATGCGCTGAGGTTCTTTTTTTTTTTTCCCTAAACCTTTATTTATAAACTGCAACATTTACAAACAGATGAAAAACAATAAACAAAATAAGTACAAAAACAGTACAAAACATGGCCAGGGCGGCACAGAGGCTACGTCTCATGAGGTGGCAGTAAGCCAGCCAATGATGTGTCACGTGCAGCTCACGTGCAGCTCACGTGACCACGCCGTTTCCTTTGCTGGAAACATTCGACAAATGGCGGAGGGAAACAGTACGGAAAGTTCAGCGGAGAAACATCTCGAGGTTATTGCTTCAATGGAGAAATGTGTACAACTTATGTCGTCAAAAGTGTCGGAACACTTTACTTTAAAGAATTCAAAGAAGACATTCCTGCAAAACGTGCCGCATGGACGTCGCGTGGCACGGAAGGAAAACATTGCTTCGGCAGCACCTGAAGACGAGCCATGGATGAAGGGAAGAACTCACGGTACGTAACTTTTTTAAGTCCATAGTCCGAGTATATTGATCCGTTGTATCCGTCTTTGTGTGTTTTTAATCTTTTGTTAACGAGGAGATTTTTTTTAACGAAGCGCAGCGCAGCAGCAACTGTTGTGTATTAACTTTCAGAGTGTTAGGAACGTTTTGGAGAGTGTGACGTCTTCATTTTCTGTGTTGTTATAAGTCGCAACAGGTATTCATAAGTTCAGCTTTTTTGTGAGTAACGTTAACGGTGTATCATTGTTGCAACGCGGAGCTAATAATGTGTCTTCGGCACATTTGACTCCGTTTTGAGACAGAAAATGCACGTATAAATGTAACGGACAGAAATATCTCAGGTTGGTTTCATAATGGTTCAATGTAGATAGATAGTACTTTATTGATTCCTTCAAGACTTCCTTCAGGAAAATTAAAAAGGAACTCTCCTGAAGTAGTAGCCGGTCCCAATAAAGCTATATAAATCTATTTAGACTTGAGTGACGCTTTAGTATAACTAAACGTTATGAAGGTGCTGGAATATTTCATGCTATTATTCAGAGGCAGCCTAAAATGAATTCTTTATTATTCAGAACAGAAATGTGTACTATATCTGATCCAGTTCTGATCTGATGAGTTACGTTTCTGTGTTGTTATTGGTGTATTCTGCAACTCCAATGTCCATTTATTTAATTTAGCTTTTTTTTTAATGTGGTGGCGTATTTTTCTTTTACGTCAGAAATTATCAATTAAATCAACTGGGTATGTATTAAGTTACATTTAAATGATGCTACTATGTACGTTCATAATGTGGTTTCTCTCATTTCATAAAGAAACAAGCCAGCATTAGCGATTTGGTACAAAGGAAGGTGTGCACACCACAGCAAGCGGCTGCATTGACTGATGCTATCCTGAATATGTTGCTAACTGACATGAGGCCACTATCAATGGTGGAGGATGAAGGTTTTAGACTAATGATTCACGTCCTCAACCCTGGTTACACTCTTCCCTTAAGGACCCATTTTACCAAGCTGATGGAGAGGAAGTACGAGCGGACATTCCATGCAGTGTAGACTAACATAAGAGCCACCCATAGCAAAATTGCTCTCACTACTGATGTGTGGACAAGTGTAGCCTACCTTGGCAATACATGCCACTACATTGGAGACGAATGGAACATGAAGTCAATCTGCCTTACAACCATGCCACTAGAGGAAAGACATTCAGCATCCAACATTGCGAAATGGTTGGAATCGGTAATAGCCAGGTTTGAAATTGCCCTATGCAAAATTATTGATATTGTGCATGACAATGGTGCACTTTATATAAAAAAAAAACATTTTTGTAACATTTGCCTTGTTTTATTTGGCAAGGACATGGTGCCAGTATGCTGTTTTTTTAAATAAAGTATTGGAAATGACAGAAATGTAGTTTGTCTCTTTTATCAGATTATTAATAGATTAATCAAAGTAATAATCAAAAGATTAATCAATTATCAAATTAATCGTTAGTTGCAGCCCTACATATAATCATCATACTGGTGTGATTATATGTATCAAGTGTTCATTCAAGGCTAAGGCAAAATATCCAGATATATATCATGTATCGCGATATGGCCTAAAAATAGATATATTGAAAAAAGGCTATATCGTAGGGCTGGGCAATATTGGCTTTTATTAATATCGCAATATTTTTACGCCATATTGCGTTATATGATATATATTACGATATTTTGCCTTGGCCTTGAATGAACACTTGATGCATATAATCACAGCAGTATGATGATTCTATGTGTCTACAAACATTCTTCTTTGTACTGCATTAATATATGCTACTTTTAAACTTTCATGCAGAGAGGGAAATCAAAACTAAGTCAATTGTCCAAAGGGGTATTTACTAAATACTCTTCATTCTCTCGCGGGTGAATTTTTAAATGAAAGAACAAATTAATAGTGTTGCTACCTTTTTGTAGTAACACTTCTGCTGCATACTTTGCATATTGCTGTTGTCTGCTGAATATCTTCACACTTGAAGCCAAACCACCGCCAGATGGACACCCTGCTTTTTATTTTGGGCATTTATTGTTCTTCCTCCATTTGTAATTAGTTTCACACCATCTCTCTCTTGTATTGTCGCGTTTCACACCATCTCTCTCTTGTATTGTCACAAGCTTTGCTCCGCTCGACATGCCTCAGCTAACGTTGGCCATGCTGCTACCTCTCTGGTCGGCGAGAGCGTATGAGGCTAGACTCGCGAGAGTATGTGACGTATGTAAGAAGGCAGGCTTGTTTTCCGTCTCTGTGAGAAGGTGACACATGAAGGAGTGAGAAACGCCAGTAATGTAATGCACGCAGCTAAAAGCAAGTGTGGGAGAAGATATAATCGAATATTACAATATAGTCATTTTCTATATCGCACAGAGACAAACCTGCAATATATTTTTTATATCAATATATCGTCCAGCTCTACCATATCGCCCAGGCCTACACTACACACAGAAAGACAGCAACAAACTCAAAATAAGTCAGGGTGTGATGTAACAGGTGATGACTATTTAAGTTGTGCGGACGCTTTCTTTCTTTGTGGGGAAATCGTTCATTGTCATGTCATGTACGGATGTACTTTGTGGACGCCGTCTCAGCTTCACACACACTGTAAGTCTTTGCTGTCATCCAGCATTTTGTGTTTTGTTTACTTTGCAGCCAGTTCAGTTTTAGTTTTGTTTGGCATAGCCTTTCCTAAACTTCAATGCCTTCTCTTTTTTGGTTCAAGCATAAGATACCTACCACCACGCTGCTTCCCGCTATCGTCTGCATATTTTGATCACAACACGACGTGTTCCCGACATCTACAAAGCAACTAGCTACCGGCTGCCACCTACTAATATGGAAGAGTATTACACGGTAACTCTGCCGAGCTCTAGACAGTACAGACACTCAACAACAGCACATTATTTACGGATTATAAATTATTTGTGTGCAAAAAAATATTTTTAACCCAATTACAAACCCCGTTTCCATATGAGTAGGGAAATTGTATTAGATGTATATATAAACTGAATACAATGATTTGCAAATCATTTTCAACCCATATTCATTTGAATATGCTACAAAGACAATATATTTGATGTTCAAACTAATAAACTTTTTTTTTTTTGTTGCAAATAATCATTAACTTTAGAATTTGATGCCAGCAACACGTGACAAAGAAGTTGGGAAAGGTGGCAATAAATACTAATAAAGGTGAGGAATGCTCATCAAACACCTATTTTTAACATCCCACAGGTGTGCAGGCTAATTGGGAACAGGTGGGTGCCATGATTGGGTATGAAAACAGCTTCCCAAAAAATGTGCACCCCGTTGTGAGCAAATAGTCAAACAGTTTAAGAACGTTTCTCAAAGTGCAATTGCAAGAAATTTAGGGATTTCAACATCTACGGTCCATAATATCAGCAAAAGGTTCAGAGAATCAGGAGAAATCACTCCACGTAAGCGGCATGGCCGGAAACCAACATTAAATGACCGTGACCTTCGATCCCTCAGACGGCACTGTATCAAAAACAGACTTCAATCTCCAAAGGATATCACCACATGGGCTCCGGAACACTTCAGAAAACCACTGTCACTAAATAAAGTTTGTTGCTACATCTGTAAGTGCTAGTTAAAGCTCTACTATGCAAAACGAAAGCCATTTATCAACAACATTCAGAAACGCTCCCAGCTTCTCTGGGCCCGAGATCATCTAAGATGGACTGATGCAAAGTGGAGAAGTGTTCTGTGGTCTCACGAGTCCACATTTGAAATTGTTTTTGGAAACTATGTACATTTGTGTCCTCGGGAACAAATTGTTATAGGCGCAAAGTTCAAAAGGCAGCATCTGTGATGGTATGGGGGTGTATTATATCACGTTAGACCCGCTCGACATCCATTGCTTTCGGTTCCCCTGGGTGTGAGTTTTCCTTGCCCTTATGTGGGTTCTACAGAGGATGTCATTGTGGTTTGTACAGCCCTTTGAGACACTAGTGATTTAGGGCTATATAAATAATCATTGATTGATTGATTGATATTAGTGGCCAAGGCATGGGTAACTTACACATCTTCGAAGGCACCACTAATACTGAAAGGTACATACAGGTTTTGAAGCAACATATATTGCCATTCAAGCAACGTTGTCATAGACGCCCCTGCTTATTTCAGCAAAACAATGCCACACCATGTGTTACAACAGCGTGGCTTCATAGTAAAAGAGTCCGGGTACTACACTGGCCTGCCTGTAGTTCAGACCTGTCTCCCGCTGAAAATTTTAAAGCCTAAAATACGACAACAGAGATCCCGGACTGTTGAACAACTTAAGCTGTACATCAAGCAAGAATGGGAAAGAATTCCACCTGAAAAGCTTCAAAAATGTGTCTCCTCAGTTCCCAAACGTTTATTGAGTGTTGTTAAAAGAAAAGGTGATGTAACACAGTGGTGAACATGTCCTTTCCCAACTACTTTGGCAAGTGTTGCAGCCATGAAATTTTAAGATAATTATTATTTTCAAAAACGAAATAAAGTTTATGAGTTTAAACATCAAATATCTTGTCTTTGTAGTGCATTCAATTATAAATGGGTTGAAAAGGAATTGCAAATCATTTTATTCCGTTAATATTTACATCCATTCAATTGTATATGGGTTGAAAAGGAATTGCAAATCATTTTATTCCGTTAATATTTACATCTAACACAATTTCCCAACTAAAATGGAAACGGGGTTTGTAAAGGAAATTACTTAATCTCACACTAGTGTGCCGCAGCACAGTGGTTGAAACACACTGCTCTCGTAAACCTTCCTTCCATGATGTATTCAATTATACGATGTGCACAAGCAATGCTATTTTGAATCCATGATGTAAAATAATAAAAGTGTGATGTCGCATAGATAATCTCACTAGGAGTTTTTAGTGAGCTTGCACTGACCGTTTAACGAATACTGGCTATTTTGAAACGAATTCATACATGTTATAATATTTCTTACACATGAATCTGTATGGATTTCAACTGTACATACGTTGATAAATTATCGCAAAGTCAGAAATAGCAGGCAGTGCAAATATTCTCATCCAGAAACTTCCACTCGCAGCGACTAGACTCCAGCAAATAGACGCAGCCGGAAATAAGCTACCGACGCTTCAAAACAAAACAGGTCCATTACTTTCATTATTTTCTAAAGTTATTAGAGAATAAAATCGATGAACGTTATTCCAATTGATTTCCATTCATTGCTTTACATATTTAACGTTACTAACAAAGAATAATCCCTTACTTACTTCGGCATGCTTGGGAAATGAGAGTCCGGTCAATGGCCGACTCGCGTGTTTCTGATATATGTTCCGAACCAGAAATGTGTCCCAGTCACAATTTGTTCCGGGTGGAAGCTGAGCAACAACGTCATGTTCTGACTAAAATATATATATATATATATATATATATATATAGAAATATATATAGAAATATATATATATATATATATATGTGTGTGTGTGTGTGTGTGTACATATATATATATATATATATATATATATATATATATATATATATATATGTGTGTGTGTGTGTGTGTGTACATATATATATAGGTCCTGCAGTCTTGGGTTCAATCCCAGGCTTGGGTCTTTCTGTGTGGAGTTTGCATGTTCTCCCCGTGAATGCGTGGGTTCTACTCCGGCTTCCTCCCACTTCCAAAGACATGCACCTGGGGATAGGTTGATTGGCAACACTAAATTGGCCCTAGTGTGTGAATGTTGTCTGTCTATCTGTGTTGGCCCTGCGATGAGATGGTGACTTGTCCAGGGTGTACGCCACCTTCCGCCCGATTGTAGCTGAGATAGGCGCCAGCGCCCCTTGCAACCCTAAAAGGGAATAAGCGGTAGGAAAATGGATGGATATCAATCCATTTCCTACCGCTTATTCCCTTTGGGGTATATATATGTACAGTCAAGAAAATAAGTATTTGAACACCCTGGTATTTTGCAAGTTCTCCCACTTAAAAAACATGAAGGGGTCTGACATTTTCACGGTAGGTGCATGTCCACTGTATGAGAGATAACCTAAAAAGAAAATTCCAGAAATCACAATCCATGATTTTTTAACAATTTATTCGTGTGATACAGCTGAAAATAAGTATTTGAACACCTGTCCATCAGCTAGAATTCTGACCCTCAGAGGCCTGTTAGTCCACCTTTAAAAGTCCTCCTCCACTCCACTGTATTATCCTGAGTCAGATGCACTTGTGTGAGGTCGTTAGCTGCATAAATACACCTGTCCACCCCATACAATCAGTAAGACCCAAACATTCAGCATGGCTAAGAGCAAAGAACTGTCGAAAGACACTAGAGACAAAATTGTACAACTCCACAACGATGAAAAGGGCTCTGGAGAAATTGCCAAGCAGCTTGGTGAAAAAAGGTCCACTGTTGAAGCAATCATTAGAAAATGGAAGAAGCTAAACATGACGGTCAATCTTAATCGGAGTGGAATCCCATGCAAGTTATCACCTTGTGGGGTCTTAATAATGCTAAGAAAGATGAGAAATCAGACCAGGACTGTAGGGCAGGACTTGAAAAGAGCTGGGACCACTGTTTCCATGGTCACTGTTGGTAATACACTAAGACGTCATGGTTTGAAATTGTGTTAGATGTAAATATAAACGGAATACAATGATTTGCAAATCCTTTTCAACCCATATTCAGTTGAATGCACTACAAAGACAAGATATTTGATGTTCAAACTCATAAACTTAATTTTTTTTTGCAAATAATAAATAACTTTGAATTTCATGGCTGCAACACGTGCCAAAGTAGTTGGGAAAGGGCATGTTCACCACTGTGTTATATCACCTTTTTCTCTTAACAAAACTCAATAAACGTTTGGGAACTGAGGAAACTAATTGTTGAAGCTTTGAAAGTGGAATTCTTTCTCATTCTTGTTTTATGTAGAGCTTCAGTCGTTCAACAGACCGGGGGCTCTGCTGTCGTATTTTATGCTTCATAATGAGCCACACATTTTCAATGGGAGACAGGTCTGGACTGCAGGCGGGCCGGAAAAGTACCCGCACTCTTTTAATACGAAACCACGCTGTTGTAACACGTGGCTTGGCATTGTCTTGCTGAAATAAGCAGGGGGGTCCATGATAACGTTGCTTTGATGACAACATATGTTGCTCCAAAACCTGTATGGACCATTCAGCATTAATGGTGCCTTCACAGATGTGTAAGTTACCCATGCCTTGGGCACTATTACACCCCCATACCATCACAGATGCTGGCTTTTGAACGTTGCGTCTATAACAGGGGTAGGGAACCTATGGCTCTAGAGCCAGATATGGCTCTTTTGATGACTGCACCTGGCTCTCAGATAAATCTTAGCTGACATTGCTTAACACGATAAGTAAGGAATAATTCTGCTGGTAATCACAGTGTCAAAAATAGCGTTCAAAATATAAAACATTCTGAAGAATTTTCATCCAACCATCCGGTTTTACCGCACCTGTTCAAAAAGTTGCATTATGGTAAGAAGCATTTTATTTATTTTTGGTTAGCCTCAGAATAACAAGGTTATTAAAAAGAATAAGAGAAATATCATACTCTAAAAATGTACACATGTAGTTGTATTCAGTGTTAAAAAATAAATAAATGATATGGCTTTCACAGAAATACTTTTAAAAATATTTGGCTTGTATGGCTCTCTCAGCCAAAAAGGTTCCCGACCCCTGGTCCATAACAATCCGGATGGTTATTTTCTTCTTTGTTCCGGATGACACCACTTCCACAGTTTCCAAATATAATTTAAAGTGTGGACTCGTCAGATCACAGAACACCTTTCCACTTTGCATCAGTCCATCTTAGATGAGCTCGGGCCTAGCGAAGCCAGCAGCGTTCCTTGGTGTCGATGAATGGGTTTTGCTTTGCATAGCAGAGTTTCAACTTGCACTTACAGATGTAGCGACCAACTGTAGTAACTGACAGGGGTTTTATGAAGTGTTACTGAGCCCATGTGGTGATATCCTTTACACACTGATGTCGGTTTTTGATGCAGTACCGCCTGAGGGATCAAAAGTCCGTAATATCATTGCTTACGTGCAGTGATTTCTCCAGAATCTCTGAACCTTTTGATGATTTTACGGACCGTAGATGGTAAAATCCCTAAATGCCTTGCAATAGCTCGTTGAGAAATGTTCTAAAACTGTTTGACAATTTGCTTACAAATTGATGACCCTCGCCCCATCATTGTTTGTCAATTACTTAGCATTTCATGGAATCTGCCTTTATACATAATCATGGCACCCACCTGTTCCTGCACACCTGTGGGATGTTCAAAATAAGTGTTTGATGAGAATTTCTCAACTTTATCAGTATTTATTTCCACCTTTCCCAACTTCTTTGTCACGTGTTGTTGGCATCAAATTCTAAAGTTAATGATTATTTGCAAATGTTTCAGTTTGAACATCAAATATGTTGTCTTTGTAGCATATTCAACTAAATACGGGTTGAAAATGATTTGCAAATCATTGTATTCTGTTTATATTTACATCTAACACAATTTCCCAACTCATATGGAAATGGGGTTTGTAAGTTCAAAAGGATTTGCAAATCATTGTATTCTCTTTTTATTTACGAATTACACAACGTGACAATTTCACGGGTTTTGTATGTCCTTCCATAATTATTTATTTCAAAAAATATTAAATATCAGTATCATAATGAATGTATTATATCTGCTGATGTAGTTATGTAAAAGTAAAAAAAAATGCTGATTCCGATGCACATAAAAATGCCAAATATCGGCAGCGGTAATCGGTCGATCTCTCCCCTAAAATCAATAAATTGTCCGTAACGGTTTAGCTGTAAACACAAGTCCAAAATTATGCAAATTAAGACTTTGTCGGATATGGGGATGTGCACGCAGCATTTAATATAGATGTCAATTCAATTCAGAACTGGTTTAGAATTAATTAGTTAAAACTTAATATGAAAAGAATCCCTCTATATGCTTTTTGAAACTCACCACTTGCTACAATCTGCGGATTTGAACATTTGCTTTGACAATGGTACTCCAATGAGCAAGGAGAGCGCTGGGAAGTACCTAGGAGTCTGGCTTGAAATGACATTGTTGACGTCGCTATCTTGCGGCTCCACAATTACACATCAGACCAAGCGTGTCGAGTTTACAACGAGGGTTTTTAATAATAAACACAATACAGTTTTTGTTTTGACTTTTCAGTCTCTCTCTCTCAGCTTCCTCTCTCGCCAGCACCCGGCCGCTTACTGTTAAAGACAGCAGATGATTAGTCAAACACGTACCATCTGTGCAATCTAATCATCTGTGTCTCGCAGTCAGTACATGCCCCGCCCCTGTCTGATGGCGCTCTGTCTCAGCACCCTAGACAGCGGTGTTGACTTTCACTCCTGCAGTGCGCTAATCACAATCCCCTCTTAAATACCTCCACCGCCAGACTTAGGCCGGGACACCGTCCGGCCACGCCTACACCCCCCCCCCTTCAGGTGAGAGCGGGAGAGGAAGTCCGCCACGGCCATCTGCACTCCCGGCCAATGGATCACTCTGAAATTGTAGGGTTGTAAAGCGAGATACCAACGGGTGATCCGCGCGTTGGCATCTTTCATGCGGTGGAGCCACTGGAGGGGCTTGTGGTCCGAGCAGAGGCTGAACGGGTATCCCAGCAGGTAGTACCGGAGGGCACCAACCGCCCACCGGATGGCGAGGCACTCCCTATCCACCGTGCTGTATCGACTTTTTCCTGCTGATGTACAGGACGGGGTGGTCGTTGATCTCCTTCTGCTGGGATAAAACAGCTCCCAGCCCTCTGCCCGACGCGTCCGCCTGCAAAAAAAATGGGAGGGAAAAATCAGGCATGTGCAGTACTGGCTCCTTGCAAAGTGCTTTCCTTACCATCTCGAATGCCTGCTGACACTGCTCCGTCCACTGGACCAGATCTGGAGCACCTTTTCGGGTGAGGTCAGTTAGTGGGCTGGTCAGGTCAGCAAACCGGGGGACAAACCTCCGGTAGTAACCCACCAGCCCCAAAAACTGCCTCACCTCCTTTTTCGTCTTCGGGGTTGGGCAGGCCGCAACTGCCGCGGTTTTGTCTGAGGCCGCACCTGACCTTCCCCCAAGTGGTACCCCAGATACTGTACCTCCCCCCGGCCAATCGCGCACTTCGCTGGGTTGGCGGTGAGCCCCGCCCGCCTCAGGGACTCGAGTACCGCCCCCACTCTCTGCACATGCTCCGCCCAGTTGTTCCCCTGGATGATGACATCATCCAGATAGGCGGCAGCATATGCCGCGTGGGGCCGAAGTACCCGGTCCATGAGTCTCTGAAAAGTAGCAGGCGCACCGAACAAGCCGAACGGAAGGGTCACGAATTGGTATAAACCTTCCGGAGTGGAGAACGCCGTTTTTTCCTTGGACTCTGGAGATAAGGGAATCTGCCAGTAGCCCTTAGTCAAATCCAGTGTCGTGAAAAAACGAGCAGTCCCCAACCGGTCCAGGAGCTCGTCGACCCGGGGCATCGGGTAGGCGTCAAAACGTGACACATCATTCACCTTGCTGTAGTCTACACAGAACCGCACAAACCCATCTTTCTTCCCTACGAGAACTATGGGGCTGCACCATGCACTGTGTGACTCTTCTATTACCCCCAATTCCAGCATGGCTTTTAATTCCTCCCGAACTACTTTGCGCTTGTGTTCGGGTAGCCTATACGGCCGAGACCTCACCGTTACACCTGGACTGGTCTCTATGTGATGCTGGGTGAGGGTCGTGCGGCCTGGCAGGGGGGAGAACACGTCAGCAAAATGTTTCTGTAAGATGGCCACCTCTGCTTTCTGTGACGACGTCAGATGATCATCACAGCGGCGAGGGAGGGGCCGGGGGGAGGCGGGAACCTCCAGCCCCAGCTCCTCGTTCTCCGCTATCGCCGTCACCAGTAGGTTGAGGTGGTATATTTTTGTTGCCCCACCCCGGTCAGACCGCCTGACCTCGTAATCCATGTCACCTACTCGTCGTGTGACCACAAAGGGTCCTTGCCACTTGGCGAGTAATTTGGAGCTGGATGTTGGGAGTAACACAAGTACTTTTGTCCCGGTGAAAATTGTCTAAGTTGCGCTCCCCTGTTATACAGGCGCTGTTGACGTTCTTGAGCTTGAAGCAAATTCTCACGTGACAAGTGCCCTAATGTGTGGAGTTTTGCTCTCAAGTCCATGACGTACTGAATTTCATTTTTACTGGGGCTTGGACCTTCCTCCCAGCTTTCTTTAACTAGGTCCAGTACCCCCCGCGGCTTCCTGCCGAACAATAGCTCAAAGGGAGAAAATCCGGTTGAGGCCTGGGGAACCTCCCGCACTGCAAATAACAGGGGATCCAACCATTTATGCCAATTTGGTTTGTCCTCGTGTACGAACTTCCGGATCATGGATTTCAAAGTTCTATTCATCCGCTCCACCAACCCATCTGTCTGTGGGTGGTAAACGCTAGTCCGAATAGACTTGATCCCCAATAAACCGTACAGCTCCTTTAATGTGCGTGACATAACGGACGTGCCCTGGTCAGTTAGAATCTCTTTCGGGATTCCAACTCCAGAAATAACGTGAAACAGTGCCTGCGCGACACTCTTTGCAGAGATGGAGCGCAGCGGCACTGCTTCGGGATAGCGCGTTGCATAATCCACAAGGACTAGCGCAAAGCGATATCCCTGGGTGCTCGGGTGAAATGGCCCGACGAGGTCCATGCCAATTCGCTCAAATGGGACCTCTATGAGTGGTAATGGCCGCAAAGGGGCTCTAGGTGTGGCCGCGGGATTGACTAGTTGACAGTCCGGGCAGGCCGCGCACCAACGGCGCACGTCTGCACGAATGCCCGGCCAATAGAACCGGGCCATTATTCGATTAAGTGTTTTATCATACTCCATGTGCACGGCCATCGGGTTAAAATGTGCCGCCTGGAAAATAATTTCCCGACGGCTTTTTGGCACCAACAATTGGGTGATTTCCTCCCCTGTCTGAGTGTCACGGCTCACTCTGTATAATCTGTCCCTAATCAATGCAAAGTGAGGGAAATCCCGCGTTATTCCCGGGCGAACCCGCTGCCCATCAATCGAAATCATTTGGTCCCAGGTCTCGCGCAGAGTGTCATCTCGAGACTGCTCGAGTGGAAAGTCCTCCATGGGGCGCCATTGGGGCACCGGAGACACCTCCTGGGAAGTCCCCACCGGCCCCCCTTCCCCCTCGGCAGCGTCGGATAATCTCGCGTCGCCGATGAGAACAGCGCCGGTTACCCTTTTCCCTACCGTCCGTGAACGCACCCCTGCACACTGCTCTATCAACCCCTTAAATCCCGGCCAATTTGTTCCCAAGATTAAAGGGTGCGTCAGGCGCGAATTTACAGCCACCTTAACATTATGGTTTTTTTTTTTTTTTTTTAATTCCACCAGCACAACGGGGTACTCGTGAATAACCCCATGCACACATTTAACACGCACCCGTGTAACCTTTCTCAATGCCCCGGGTCGTACCAGATTCTGGTGGATCATGGACTGCTCGCAGCCCGAATCCACCATCGCCCGATGTATACTCCCTTGTATCCTTACCGGTACATAGTAAGTCTCTCCTGGTCCTGGGGAGGGCACCGAAGGGTTGGCAACCCGGATCACCTGCCCCACTTCAATCGCTGGACATTCTCGCTGCAGGTGTCCGAGCCGCCCACATCTCCAGCACGCCTGCCCAGGCATTCGAGGCACAATTTGCGGGGGACACACAGCGTCGGCAGCGGCCGGGACCTGAGGGAGAGAAAGCACAGCAGGGTTGTTTTGAAGCCGTGGCCACGGCTGGGCTCCCTCGGCCAGCTGCACACGCCACCTGCGCGGCGCCTGGATTGGACGCTGCACTGCTTCCGCGGCCTTTTCTTCCTTCGTCCTCTCGCGGGGAACTGCCAGGTGATCCTCCGCCAACGCCACCGCTGCTGCCAAGTCCTGTGGACGGTGGTTGCGGACCCACGCGGACGTCCGCGCCGGGATCGCTTCCAAGAATTATTCCAGTATTATCATCTCTATGACATCACCAACCTGTCCGGGTTGCAGCCATCGTGTCGCCGCGTCCCTCAGCTGCTGTCCCAGGGCAAACGGCCGCTCCTCCTGTCCCAGCCGTAGTGCCCGGAAACGGCGCCTGTGATCCTCCTTCGATCCGCCCGTTCTGTCCAGCACCGCTCGTCTCACGTCCCGGTAATTCACCCGGGACGCAGGTGGCAAACTGAGCGCCGCCCGCTGCGCCTCTCCCGCCAGCAGTGGCAACAGCCTCACAGCCCACTCCTCCTCCGGCCACGAACATGCTCCCGCCGTGGCCTCAAACATGTCCATAAATGATTGTGGGTCCTCCGCTTCCGCCATCCGGTGCATCCCCACGGCTGTTTGTGTGTATGAATAATAAGACTCGAGACACCAGTGCATATTCTAGTAAGGCTGTATTCAACTGGCCAGAACATCACACACGCCCACTTCCTTCATGCTGCTGGGACGTACCATTTCACAAGGGGTGTTGTGACAACACAAACCCTATAACATCTCCCCTTTTATAGATGCCAACTTTTACATTGTTGAAAACCTTAGTGCAAACACAGTGAAAACCATTGTTCTTTTTTTATTTTAATTTTTTTTTTTAGTGCAAATAATGCTTGATGCAAACCAATGTACCAGCATTACCACAATCTTTTTTTTTTTTTTTTTTTTTTTTTTTGTGTGTGTGTATGTTAACAATCTTTACAAAACAGTACCAGGTATACTTTAACCAACAAAATTCAAGAGTTCAGACGTGCCTAAAGATTAAGTCTGTCAGGCACTTTCACCAACCTGCCACTTGCCGTCCTGTGCCCGGCTGGCGAAAGTAGTGGTGGTGGGGATGTTGATGGAGGTGGTCCAGCCATAGGCTGGTGCTGGTCACTCTGCCTGAGTGGCCTGACGGCCTGGACACCTGTGTCAGTGTCCATTACTCTGCTGGGTGTACCGCTGGGTTGCCAATCAGGTGGGCAGCTATGCTGTACACAGTTTTGCTCAGGGTGGCGCTCGGCCACGACCCTCTCCGCTGGTCGCAAATCCACGCGGTTACGCCGATAGAATGTCCCCTCAACATCCACTAGGTAGGATCTGGGGCCCACCTGTTGTAGACAAACTCCTCTTCGCCACCTGCCCGTCCTGTCCCCAGGCAGGGGCTTCATCCTTATGTCCTGTCCAATACACAGCTCAGGTAGGTCCCTGGCCGATTTGTCGTACCAGAGTTTGGCTGTCCGGTGTTTTATCCGCAGCCTGTCTGGGACCCCAGTGACCACACGCGGCTCCAAAAGCGTGTCAGCGACTGGGAGTGGAGTCCTCAGCCTACGAGACATCAGCCTCTGTGCGGGGCTGCTGAGCATGCCCTCCGTGGGCGTGTTCCTCCACTGTAAAATGGCCAGCCATGGGTCATTACCTGCGCTGGCTGCCTTCTTGCATAGAGCCTTTACTATCTTCACGGCCGATTCGGCCTTTCCATTTGATTTTGGGTGCCTGGGGGAGGACTTGACATGGTCAAAGTCCCACTCTTTTGCGAATCTCCTGAAGGTCTCACAGTCAAACTGAGACCCACAATCTGTTATCACGCGATCCGGTTGTCCATGACGTGAAAACTGAGCCTTGCACCTCAGCACTGTGGTCTCCGCTGAAAGTTCTGGAAGCAGCTCTATTTCCCAGAAATCAGAGTAATGGTCAACAATAATCAGAAAGTCTTTGCCCGCTTGTTTGAACAGATCCATGCTGAGGATCTGCCAAGGTCGTGTAGGAAGTGCATGGGACATCATTGTCTCCCGCTGCTGCTCATGTGAATATTCATTGCACGCTGAGCACTGGCTTACATAGTCATTGATTTCACTGTGCATGTTGGGCCAGAACAGCGTGTCCCTGGCTTGTCTGTAGCAGGCATCTCCTCCTACATGGCTGGCATGGATGCGTTTCAACATCTCTGCACGCAACGATTTTGGTATTATGACTCTCTGGCTTCTGAATAGTACCCCATCCTGTGCACTGATCTCGTCCCGGATTGACCAGTATTCTCTTATCGCCAGAGGAGCATCCTCTCGGCGATCTGGCCATCCCTTGATCACCACCTCTTTCAATAACTGAAGGTTCCCATCGCCTTCTGTGTGCAGTCTTATCTGGTTTAGCCGCTGGCTGGTGACATTCAGGTAATCAGCCTGGTTTATTAACTCAGTGGCCTCTTGCTCCCTCTGCAGGCAGCAGATAAACTGCTTTGTATATTTAGCGTCAGTCCCCTGTGTTGGAGCAGTGGCCCTGCTCAGTGTGTCACTAATATGCATATCAGGTCCTGGCCTGTACACTACCTTGAGATTGTAGGCCTGAAGAGTGAGCAGCATGCTCTGAAGCCTTTTGGGTGCTGTTAGGAGGGGTTTTGTGAAAATTGAAATGAGCGGCTTGTGGTCGGTTTCTGCTATTATCTCTGCTCGCCCATACAAATAGTAATGAAAACGCTGGCACGAAAACACGATACTCAGACACTCTTTCTCTATTTGTGCATAATTCTGTTCAGTTTGGGTTAGCGCCCGCGACGCGTACCCCACAGGCTGACCCTCCTGCATCAGGCAGCAGCCCAGTCCTTTCTGACTCGCATCGCTCTGGATGACGACTGGCTTTGTCACGTCGTAGTATCTCAGAATCGGGGCCGTTGTGACCAGTCGCTTGACCTCCTCGACTGCAGCGTCGTGTTTGGGCAGCCAGTGCCATGGGACCTCTTTGTCCAACAACCTCCATAGTGGCTCGCATACCTCAGAGAGGCGTGGCATGAACCTTGCAAGGTATGTCACAAACCCGATGAACCGTTGTACGGCCTTGGCATCTTCGGGGTGAGGCATGTCCCGGACCGCCCTACTTTTCTCAGGGTCCACTCCGAGCCCCTCTGCCGAGAGAATGTGTCCGTGAAACTTGACCTCTCTGACCCTGAATTGCAGTTTTTTTAAACTCAACCTCAGCTTAACCTCCCTGCACCTCTGCATGAGCGCTAACAGTTTTGTGTCGTGGTCATGTATGGCCTCCTCATCTGTCTCCCCACAACCAACCACCAGTATGTCATCTGCTATTGGCTCTACCCCGCTTAAACCTGCAAGTAGCTCATGCTGCTTTCGCTGATAGATTTCTGGGGCCACAGACACCCCAAATGGCAGCTTTAACCAGCGCTTTCTGCCCCACGGCGTCCAGAACGTGGTGGTGTAACTGCTCTCCTCGTCTAGCTTACACTGTAAAAAAGCATCTCGTGCATCAACAAGTGTGAATATGCGAGCCCTGGGAAGCTTGTGTAACACATCTTCAAGTGTCGGCATTATGTAGTGAGACCTCCTTAGGGCTTGATTTAATGACTTTGGGTCTATGCAAATCCTTAACTTCTCTGGCTGTTTTATAATTACCATGTTGCTAATCCATTCAGTAGGCTCTGTCACTGAGATTAAATGGCCCTCTTTTTCATATTTGTCTAGCTGAGCCTTGACTGCATCTCTGAGAGCTACTGGGACGTTACGTGGAGAAGCCTGCACTGGGGCCACGTCAGTATGTAGCTCAAAATGAACATCCCCTGGGAGGGACTCAACTGGCTCGTTAAAAACATCATGATAAGTCAGCACAAGGTGCTGCCTGGTTAGTGGCTCTAAATTGCTATGCCCTACCATAAGCAGCTCCTCTGGAATGGTGAAGTGCATTAAACCTAAACGCTCACTTGTTTCACCTGACAATAGGGGTCTCTGCCCGCTTCTTACTATCTCAAATTGTAGCTTGTGTGCTTTTCCCTTCACTAGACACTTTGTTTGGAATATGCCTATTGAGTGCATCGATTGGCCCGAATACAGTACTAATTTGGTCTGACTTGGTAGTAATTTGGCTTCTGGAGCAAGTCTCCTCATGTCTTTTATGCTCATAACATCACAGGTAGCACCTGAATCTAACTGACACCTCTGAGACCCTCCATTCATTTTTATGTTGGCAAACCATTTCTTCCCCCGACCCTGAATCGCCCCTATGCACTCTGCTGTGTATATGTGAGCGTCTGTGTCACACCTGTCCATGTCCTCATGTACCTCCATGTCAGCTGCATGTAGCTGTCGTGTAGCTTGGCCCCTCTTCATACACACCTTGGCAAAATGATTTGCTGTTCCACAGTGGCGACAGTTTTTTCCAAATGCAGGACACATGTCGCGTCCACGCCTGTGCATGTTCCCGCAGAATTTGCACGTGCTGTTTTCACTTGTGCCTGGAGTCTGATTCTGGAACCTGTCCGAGCGTTCCAGCCTGGGAGGGACTCGCGGCCGCCGGCCATCCGTTGCATGCACTGTCTCTAGTGTCCTGTCCTGTGTGATTGTTTTTATCCTCTTGTCTGTCATCTCAGCAGCTCTGCATATTTCTATGGCTGATGCTAGTGTGAGATCCTTCTGTCTGAGTAGACGGCAGCGCACGCTTTCATCACTCACCCCCAGCACCAGTCTGTCTCTTATCAGATCCTCTCTGAGTTGTCCATACTCACAGGAAGCAGCCTTCTCCCTCAACTTTGTTACAAATGCATCAATGGGCTCCCCTTCATCTTGCTTGCAGGTGCCAAAAACGTACCTCTCAAATATGACGTTTCTAGCTGGCTTGAAATATCCCTCCAAGGCATCGAGAATAACTGTCACGTCCTGTCCTTGTTCCGGTGTTAGTCCCAAGTTGTGTTTGTATATGTGACGACATTCCTCGCCCATCACTCGTCGTAAGGTGGCTGCTTGTACCTCTTTTGCTTTGTTTTGCAAACCTGTAGCAAGTACAAAGTCTTCGAATTCTGCTCTGAAGTTTTCCCAGTTACTTGCAAGATCGCCAATTATCTTCATCTCCTCCGGTGGCGGGATGTTTGTAGCCATGTTGATGTTGTTAGCAGAGCTTGTTGCTAACGTCGTTCCACTCTTTTATTTTCTTCCTCGTCTTCACAGGTCCCTCTCTGAAACACGGTACTCTTCCACCAGACTTTGTGTGGTACTAGTCACTTCTGACACCATGTTTGTGTGTATGAATAATAAGACTTGAGACACCAGTGCATATTCTAGTAAGGCTGTATTCAACTGGCGCCAGAACATCACACACGCCCACTTCCTTCATGCTGCTGGGACGTACCATTTCACAAGGGGTGTTGTGACAACACAAACCCTATAACAACGGCCGCCAATGCTGGCTTCGCTGCCACCGCTCCGGACCTTTCGGTCATCGCTCGCAGTATTTGGCTCTGCTGAGCAATCTGATCCTCCATCGCCTCCATTTGGCGATGGTTTGCCATGGACACCTCCGCCAGAAGCTTCCCCAGCGCCGCTATTGGGCTCGGAGTTGACATTGTCTCCTTTTTTTTTTTTTTTCGTTGGGTGCCAGATGTAGACGTCGCTATCTTGCGGCTCCACAATTACACGTCAGACCAAGCGTGTCGAGTTTACAACGAGGGTTTTTAATAATAAACACAATACAGTTTTTGTTTTGACTTTTCAGTCTCTCTCGCTCAGCTTCCTCTCTCGCCAGCACCCGGCCGCTTACTGTTAAAGACAGCAGATAATTAGTCAAACACGTACCACCTGTGCAATCTAATCATCTGTCAGCTGTGTCTCGCAGTCAGTACATGCCCCGCCCCTGTCTGATGGCGCTCTGTCTCAGCACCCTGGACAGCGGTGTTGACTTTCACTCCTGCAGTGCGCTAATCACAATCCCCTCCTACAGACATATTGACTATATCATTAAGAGAACATACTAATACCACTATACACATAATCAAACTGTCTTACATTTCAAGTCAGAAGAAAAATAATCTCTCAATGTATTTTACTAAGTATTGACTATGCGGACATTGTTTATTTTAATACCTATAATATACACCTTAAACCTGTTAAGGGTTTGTTTAACACCCTGGGTAGATTTATTTGAAGTTGTCCATACAGAACTCATCACTGTCATTTATACACCCGGCTCAACTGTCTCCATCCTGACAAGTGACGGCTGTTCTATTTATTTTCAAGTGTATTTATTTTAATCTACCAGCATATTTGAAATGTTTTCTTGCGCCCTTTACATCAACCTACCCTCTAAGACACTCTAAGAAACTCTCAGTATCCTACATTTACTGTCCCTACTGTGCGTAAAGAGCTGGCCCGGAGGTCCTTTTCTTTTAGAGCCCCCTTTTTTACTGGAATCATCTGCCTGTCTCTCTCAGGTCTTTATCAACCATTGGTCCTCCGAGTATGGATGAGATCCGCAAATCACGACATCAGCAAAACATGTCAAGAAAAGAAAGTGAATTGAAGTGAATTATATTTATATAGCGTTTTTATTTAGTGACTCAAAGCACTTTTACATAGTGAAACCCAATATCTAACTTTCATTTAAAGCAGTGTGGTTTGCACTGGTACCAGGTGGGAAAGGTGTCTTGCCCAAGGACACAACAGCAGTAACGAGGATGGCGGGAGTGGGAATCCAACTTGGAACCCTGAAGTTGCTGGCACAACTAGAGTATTAAATTAGACTTAGACAAACTTTAATGATATACAAGGGAAATTGTTCCACACAGTAGCTCAGTTACAAATGATGGAAAGGACATTGCAGGTATAAAATAGACTAAATATAGTAATATAAAATATAATATATAAGTAATATTTACATAAAATATATGTACAGTATGGCTTCACGGTGGAAGAGGGGTTAGTGCGTCTGCCTCACAATACAAAGGTCCTGCAGTCCTGGGTTCAATCCCGGGCTCGGGATCTTTCTGTGTGGAGTTTGCATGTTTTACCCTTGAATGCGTGGGTTCCCTCCGGGTACTCCGGCTTCCTCCCACTTCCAAAGACATGCACCTGGGGATAGGTTGATTGGCAACACTAAATTGGCCCTAGTGTGTGAATGTGAGTGTGAATGTTGTCTGTCTATCTGTGTTGGCCCTGCGATGAGGTGGCGACTTGAGGTGGCCCCGCACCCCGATTGGTACCGGGCCGCAGAAGATTTTTTTATTAAAAGAAAACACCAAAAAAACAAAAACAAAAACATTATTTTTTATTTTTATTAAATCAACATAAAAAACACAACATACACTTACAATTAGTGCACCAACCACAAAAACCTCCGTTTTTCATGACAAAAACATCCCTTTTTCATGACAAAGAAGAAAAGAAAAAAAAAAAAGGACCCCCCCCCCCCCCCCCCCCACACCCCCGCGGGGGGCGGCGTACACCCTGGACAAGTCGCCACCTCATCGCAGGGCCAACACAGATAGACAGACAACATTCACACTCACATTCAGACACTAGGACCCATTTAGTGTTGCCAATAAACCTATCCCCAGGTGCATGTCTTTGGAGGTGGGAGGAAGCTGGAGTACCCGGAGGGAATCCACACAGTCACAGGGAGAATATGCAAACTCCACGCAGAAAGATCCCAGGATTGAACTCAGGACTACTCAGGACCTTCGTATTGTGAGGCACATGCAGTAACCCCTCTTACACCGTGCTGCCTATGTTTATATCAAATATACAATATATAACAATTACCACGTAGAATATTACAGTATATGTAACAGCTGCAGCGTAAAATATAAATTAAATCCAGCAGAAAATAGACATTATAAATAGAGATGTCCAAAAATGGCTTTTTTGCAGATATCTTATATTACGATATTGTCCAACGGGGGGTGTATATTGTAGCGGGTTAGCAAGGGGTGTATATTGTAGCGTCCCAGAAGAGTTAGAGCTGCAAGGGATTCTGGGTATTTGTTCTGTTGTGTTACGGTGCGGATGTTTGGTGTGGGTTCAGTGTGGCGCATATTTGTAACAGTGTTAAAGTTGTTTATACAGCCACCCTCAGTGTGACCTGTATGGCTGTTGACCAAGTATGCATTGCATTCACTTGTTTGTGTGAAAAGCCGTTGATATTATGTGACTGGGCGGGCACGCAAAGGCAGTGCATTTAAGGTTTAGAATAGAATAGAATAGAAGGTACTTTATTGATCCCTGGGGGAAATTCAGCACCACAGTTTGCTCACAATAACCAATAATAATAATAAATAATATATGACATATATTATATACATAATATATGAAGAGTATAACAATAATAATAATAAATAATATATGACATATATTATATATATAATATATGAAGAGTATAAATATATTCTACATATATTCTACATTTAAGCGCAGTCAAGGAACATATGCATTATACAGTCTGATGGCTGTCGGTATGGAGGACCTCCTGTGTCGTTCCGTGTTACATTTTGGGAGTCTGAGCCTTCCACTGAACGTGCTCATTCTCTCCGCAAGGTCCGATTGTAGTGGGTGGGAGGTGTTGTCCATAATGGCTAGAAGTTTTGCTAGACTTCTCCTCTCTGACACCACCGCCAGAGAGTCCAGCTCCACTCCCACCAGGTTACTGGCCTTCTCTAACCAACTTGTCCAGTCTGTTTGCGTCCCTCACTCTCAGCCCGATGCCCCAGCAAGCCACGGCATACAAGAAAGCGCTCGACACCACCGACTCGTAGAACATCTTCAACATCCTTGTACAGACGTTGAAGGATCCTAGCCTCCTGAGGAAGTAGAGGCGGCTCTGTCCCTTCTTGTAGAGGGCCTCAGCGTGTTTTGACCCATTCAGCTTGTTGGTAAGATCTGTACTTCTCCCTACGTCCGTGTACACAGCAGCGTTTTAAAAAGTCATACATTTTTCTTTTTGATACCGATACCGATAATTTCCTATATTACATGTTAAAGCATTTATCGGCCGATAATATCAGCAGTCCGATATTATCGGACATCTCTAATTATAAACAAAGAGAAGTAGCTAACATAGAAGGTAAATCTGAATAAATAATAAAACAATAATAATTTAAAAAAATACAATAAGGGATACCTAAATCACTTTAAATGTTCTCCCCGTGAATGCGTGGGTTCCCTCCGGGTACTCCGGCTTCCTCCCACTTCCAAAGACATGCACCCGGGGATAGGTTGATTGGCAACCCTAAAAATTGGCCCCAGTGTGTGAATGTGAGTGGGAATGTTGTCTGTCTATCTGTGTTGGCCCTGCGATGAGGTGGCGACTTGTCCAGGGTGTACCCCGCCTTCCGCCCGATTGTAGCTGAGATAGGCGCCAGCGCCCCCCGCGACCCCAAAAGGGAATAAGCGGTAGAAAATGGATGGATGGATGTTTTTTAACAAATATATTAATTGAAGGGCTTTTGAACTATGAATCATCCTCCAAGATCTGATTGATAATTGTAAACCATTAAGCCAATTAGAAAATGTAGGCCTTACTTTTCATAAATCGACATCTATGTAGAAAACATGTTTTTATGTATTTATTTACTAGCTGCAAAATGCGGAAGTTGAACCGGAGCAAGAGCCAATGAGAGGAGGGGCTCCAAATAGCAACAGATGACGTCATCGCCTACGCCGTGATTGGCGCAGGTGACGCGCTGTGCTGTGGTCACGTCAAACTTCGTCCCCCTTGTGGAGCCATGCGCATTGACGCTTGTTGTCGTGCTGGCGGAGCGGCTCGCCATGGCTAGACCGGGCCCGGGACCCCGCTGAGACCGAGAGAGAGCGAGGACCTCCCCCTTCCCTTGTCCTCCGCATGGAGGGCACCGACATGGACGTGGACGCGGAGCTCATGCAGAAGTTCAGCTGCATGGGCACCACGGACAAGGACGTCCTCATCACGGAGTTCCAGAGGCTGCTGGGCTTCCAGCTCAACCCCGCCGGCTGCGCCTTCTTCCTGGACATGACCAACTGGTGAGTGCGGGGCTGGGAAGCGGGGAGGAGGAGGGAAGGAGGGGGAGTGCGAGCTAACTCTAGCTAGCCAGCTCGCATGATTAGCTTGTTAGCATGCATGTTTTTTTTAAATGGAGGCAAACACAGCGCCTTCACACATTTAGACGCCGAACGAAGCCTCCGGTGAACAGTTTGTGACACCGCAGCGACGCACGTCGTAACTACAGGCCCAACTTTGAAAGGTAAACACTGGCCCCAGCTATCATAAGAGGGGGTTAATTAAAGCCCTGTGAGACTTCCGGGTAGCTAGCCCGCGCAACACTACGTCAGCTAGCTGGCGCTGGCTTGGTGACGTAATCGGTCGTGACGCGTTGGCGGATGTCAACATGCGAATTATTTTTATTTATTTTTATTTTTTATTGAACAACAAACATACATGTATAATACAAACAAAAGTCAAGGCACTTTCAACATCGAAGAAAGAAAACGACAGCAAATACAGAGAGTAATAACACTAAATATATATATAAAAAAAAGACAAAAAGGGCTACCTAAATCACTTTAAATCGTACTTGCCTACCTTGACACCTCATAATTAGGGAGATATTCAAAAGGCCCACTGGGGGTGTGTGTGTGTATCCATCCATCCATCCATTTTCTAACGCTTATTCCCTTTTGGGGTTGCGGGGGGCGCTGGCGCCTATCTCAGCTACAATCGGGCGGAAGGCAGGGTACACCCTGGACAAGTCGCCACCTCATCGCAGGGCGTGTGTGTGTATATATATATATATATATATATATATATATATATATATATATATATATATATATAACTGTAATTCACTGAAAGAGAGAGAAGTACTTTATATATTTATACGTGTATATATATATATAAATATATATATATATGTATATACATATATACATATATATGTATATATATGTATATATGTAAGTACTCTCTCTCTCTCTCTCTCTCTCTCTCTCTCTCTCTCTCTCTCTCTCTCTCTCTCTCTCTCTCTCTCTCTCTCTCTCTCTCTATATATATGTATGTATGTATGTATGTATGTGTGGGAAAAATCACAAGACTACTTCATCTCTACAGAACTGTTTCATGAGGGGTTCCCACACATACATATTGCGCTCTACCACGGTATCGAGCACTATTCTCTGGATAATCCAATTAAGACATATATATATATATATATATATATATATATATATATATATATATATATATATATGTATATGTGTGTATATACCGTATTTTTTGGATTATAAGTCGCAGTTTTTTTCATAGTTTTGCCGGGTGTGCGACATATACTCCGGAGCGACTTATGTGTGACATTATTACCACATTACCGTAAAATATTAAATAATATTATTTATATTACGCGTGGAAGACACGAAGAAAATGTCAGCAATCGTCACACACACGTCAGCAATCGTCACACTCACGCCAACCAATAAAAATTCGGCAGGGGAGGGTCATGGCAGAAGTGCATTGTGGGTCATGGGATGTTAACTGCTATATGCTACTGCCATAGCAATTAAAATGGATCATTTCAACGTTGGCGGTAACTTATAAAAACTGAGGAGGGCTGAGCAAAAATGGCACCGAAAAGGAAATCATGTACTGCAGATTACAAAATGGACGTAGTGAAATATTCAGCAGAAAACGACAAGACGAAGCGGCGCATACCTTTGGAGTTGGCAGAGTTGTTTAGAAGTGACATCGAGGGTAGAAGATTTCATCGGATTTATCGATTAGGAGTGACAGATTGTTTGCTAAAAGTATAGCATGTTCTATATGTTATAGTTACTTGAATGACTCTTACCATAATATGTAACGTTAACTTACCAGGCACGTTCTCCGTTGGTTATTTATGCGTCATATAACGTACACTTATTCAGCCTGCTGTTCACTATTCTTTATTTATTTTGAATTGCCTTTCAAATGTCTATTCTTGGTGTTGGGTTTCATCAAATACATTTCCCCCCGAAATGCAACTTATACTCCAGTGCAACGTATATATGTTTTTTTCCTTCTTTATTATGCATTTTCGGCCGGTGCGACATATACTCCGGAGCGGCTTATAATCAGAAAAATACGGTATATATATATATATATTTATGTATGTATTGTCCAGGGTGTACCCCGCATACCGCTTGAATGCAGCTGAGATAGGCTCCAGCGATCCCCCACGACCCCAAAAGGGACAAGCGATAGAAAATGGATGGATGGATATATATATATATAAATATATATATATATATATATATATATATATATATATATATATATATATATATATATATATATATATATATATATATATATATATATATATATATATATATATATATATGTCTTGATTGGATTATCCGGAGAATAGTGCTCGATACCGTGGTAGAGCGCAATATGTAGGTGTGGGAAAAAAAATCACAAGACTACTTCATCTCTACAGATCTGTTTCATGAGGGGTTCCCTCAATCATCAGGAGATCTCCTGATGATTGAGGGAACC
>NC_084612.1:48683695-48738695 GCF_033978795.1 Nerophis ophidion | reverse complement strand
GTTAATTTATTTCAGTAATTATATTCAGAACGTGAAACTTTCATATTACATCAATTCATTTCACACATAGTGATGTATTTGAAATTTTTATTTCTTGAAATTTTGATGATTATTACTGACAATTACTGAAAATCCCAAATTCAGTATCTCAGAAAATTTGAATACTAGTTACGACAAGTACCAAAAAATATTTTTTAGAAATGTGGGCCAACTGAAAAGTATGAACATGGAAAGTTTCAGCATGTACGGCAATCAATACTTAGTTGCAGCTCCTTTCGCCTGAACTGTTGCAGCAATATGGCGTGGCATGGAGTCGACCAGTCCGTTGCACTCCTCAGGTGTTATGAGAGCCCCGGTTGCTTTAATAGTGGCCTTCAGCTCTTCAGCATTGTTGGGTCTGGCATCTCGCATCTTCCGCTTCACAATACCCCATAGGTTTTCTATGGGGTTAAGGTCAGGTGAGTTTGCAGGCCAATCAAGAACAGGGATACCATGGTCCTTAAACCAGGTGCTGGTAGATTTGGCACTGTGTGCAGGTGCCAAGTCATGTTGGAAAATGAAATCTTCACCTCCAGAAAATTGGTCCGCGGCAGGCAGCATAAAGTGTTCTAAAACTTCCTGGTAGACTGCTGCATTGACCCTAGACCTCAGGAAACACAGTGGACCAACACCAGCAGATGACATGGCACCCCAGACCATTACCGATTGTGGAAATTTGACACTGGACTTCAGGCAACGTGGATTCTGTGCCTCTCCTGTCTTCCTCCAGACTCTGGGACCTTGATTTCCAAAGGAGATACAACATTTACTTTCATCTGAAAACATAACTTTGGACCACTCAGCAGCAGTCCAGTCCTTTTTGTCTTGAGCCCAGGCGAGACACTTTTGACGTTGTCTCTTAATCAAGAGTGGCTTTACACTAGGAATGCGACAGCTGAAGCCCATATCTTGCATACGTCGGTGTGGGGTGGTTCTTGAAGCACTGAATCCAGCTGCAGTCCACTCTTTGTGGATCTCCCCCACATTTTTGAATCGGTTTTGTTTGACAATCCTCTCCAGGGCGCGGTTATCCCTCTTGCTTGTACACTTTTTTCTACCACATCTTTGTCTTCCCTTCGCCTCTCTATTAATGTGCTTGGACACAGAGCTCTGGGAACATCCAACCTCTTTGGCAATGACCTTTTGTGTCTTGCCCTCCTTCTTTAAAGTATCAATGGTCATCTTTTGGACAGTTGTCAAGTCAGCAGTCTTCCCCATGATTGTGTGTCATACAGAATCAAAACGAGAGACCATTTAAAGGCTTTTCCAGGTGTTTTGAGTTAGTTAGCTAATTAGAGTGTGGCACCACGTGTCTTCAATATCTGACCTTTTCACCATATTCTAATTCTCTGAGATGTTGAATTTAGGGTTTTCATTGGTTGTCAGCTATAATCATCTCCTTTTTGGCAAAAAACACTTGAAATGTATCAGTCTGTTTGGAATAAATGTATACATTCTACAAGTTTGACTTTCTAAATGGAATTAATGAAATAAATCAACTTTTTCATGATATTCTAATAATATGACCAGCACCTGTATGTATATATATATATATATATATATATTAATAAATAAAAGAAGGAGGATAGTGATGATTTTCGTTATGAAATTATCGATGTCGATGCCATTATCGAATCCTCTTATCGAACTGATTCCTTATCGAATCTCTTATGGAATCCAGATAGTGCACACATAACAACCTGAGTTCCAAAAGCCGTAGATGTTTTGTGGGCCGGCACATTGAGACTTAGACTTCCTTTTTATTGTAATTCAAATTTTAACTTTACAGTACAAATAAGAACGAAATTTCGTTGCACCACACTGTTTATATGGAGGACAAGAGGACATGACCGAGGACAGCATACGGCCGTTAAAAGGTGAATGTTTCAGGTGAGAGAGGACGCTTAAGGCACGCCCCCAATATTGTTATCAATATTGTTATCAAGGATATCAATTTTAGGGCTATGGAACTCTTATTATTCTCCAATATTTGATTGTTAATTGTAACCCATTAAGCCAATTGGAAAATGTAGGCTTTACTTTCATAAATCAACATTTATGTTAAAAAAAAAAAAAGCCTGGAGCATAATAATGTTTACAAACATTTTCTATGTTACAGTCGTTTATAAAAAGACCAACTTTTACTTCATCTATAGGGAATGGGGACATCTACATTTTGAACTAGATGAACTGTACTGTGCCAGGTGCCTCAAAAAAGCCCAAAACATCATAAGGGACCCATCTCACCACGGACATAAACTTTTTGAACTGCTGCCCTCGGGCAGTAGATACAGGACAATAAAATGCTGGACAAACAGATTTAAGAACACTTATCTGAGAGCAATAGTGTTGCTGAAAACAAGGCATAAAAAATAAATATTGTGCATGTGAGCTGTGTGCTTGGTATTTTTATTTATTTTATGTAATTTTATCTATTTATCTGAGTACCATGTTCCTAAGTTTTTTATGTGTTATTATGAATTTGCACTGAATTAGTTTGCTTGCAATTTTGTTTTACAATGTACAATGACATCCATCCATTCATTTTCTACCGCTTGTCCCTTTTCGGGTCGCGGGGGGTCGCTGGCGCCTATCTCAGCTGCATTCGGGCGGTAGGCGGGGTACACCCTGGACGAGTCGCCACCTCATCGCAGGGCCAACACATATAGACAGACAACATTCACACTCACATTCACACACTAGGGCCAATTTAGTGTTGCCAATCAACTTATCCCCAGGTGCATGTCTTTGGAGGTGGGAGGAAGCCGGCGTACCCGGAGGGAACCCACGCAGTCACAGGGAGAGCATGCAAACTCCACACAGAAAGATCCCGAGCCCAGGATTGAAACCAGGACTGCTCAGGACCTTTGTATTGTGACAATAAAGATATATTCTATTCTCTACACCCTTGTTTCTTAGCCAATCTCTGATCTCCTACCAAAACACATGTACATTATCACATTCCACACACAGATGATTGACATCCTCTACAGCTCCACAAATATAACAGCCATCAACCTCCATGTTACATTTAACTTAAAAAAATACTTTGAAGGGGCTAGTTGCTCAACACTATGTAATCGGTCGTGACGCGTTAGCGGATGTCAAGATGCAAATTAATTTTTTTATTTTTTTTATTATAATTTTTTTCTGAACAACAAACATACATTTATAATTCACACAAAGGTCAAGGCACTTTCAACATCAAGGAAAGAAAACTAAAGCAAATACATAGAGTAATATTACTAAAAAATATGAAAAAAAAGACAAAAAGGGCTACCTAAATCACTTTAAATGTTTTTAACAAGGATATCAATTTTAGGGCTTTTGAACTTTTAATCATTCTCCAAGATTTGATTTGATAATTGTACCCCATTAGGCCAATTGGAAAATGCAGATCCCAAAAGCACATCGGAAGGCAAGAGAAGTTGATTTTGCATAATTTTGTGAAACTAAACACCAGATAATGTCTGCTAATGGGTGCCATTTTGCGGTCCTTATTCACACACCTTAGTAAAATTTGTATCTCTGACTACAGTAGCCGTAATGGGCCAACCATCCATCAAGCAGTGCGGCTTCAAAGTCCTACTAAATCATTTTGACAGATTTTCGAGTGTGATATTCTTTATATTCAATTGAACATTTAACGTTTTGGTGTTTTTTACTGGTGTCGTATTGCAGTCTACACGTATCTCTTATGTGTGACTGCCATCTACTGGTAACACTTATCATTACCCCATGTACAAAATAAAATTGCTTCCAAGTTGGTATGCACAACCAGAATTATTCCGTACATTAGGCGCACCGGGTATAAGGCGCATTGTCCATTTTTGAGAAAATGAAAGGATTTTAAGCCTTATAGTTAAAAAATTACGGTAAAAATTAATTTGTCCAGGCAATCATTTTGCCAACTACAGCTGTTAAATGTTCCTGAGACTCCTTGACCATGTCAGGTGGACAGCAGCAGCAGATGGTTGGCACACTGGAGACCGAGGAGGCTCTCCTGTGTTGTAATAATAAATTGAGTCATCAAACAAGAGTCAGTCTTACGTAGCCTTTGTGGTAGGCTGGCTTGTTTACATTTAAATGATTGCAAGAAAACATAAGGAAGGTGACTATCTTTTTAAACACTGGCCTGTTTTGACATCCATCTTCTTCCTTGCCTTTATCCTAATGCCCAATCAGATGTAGGAATAAACCCTCCGCAGGTTTTTTATCGAACATGCTTTACCAAAATCCCTGCAAGCTCTAACTTGGTTCCCCTACTGTTGTGCACCAGGAACCTCCAGGCGGCCATTGGCGCATACTACGACTTTGAGAGCCCCGGCATCAACACGCCCTCAATGTCTTTTGTTGAGGACGTGACAATCGGCGAAGGCGAGTCGGTCCCTCCAGACACACCCTTCACAAAAACCTGGAGGATACAGAACTTAGGTGTGACTCACTTCTTCACAAGTCGGGGTGTGTCGCATGCTTTATTTTGCCATACTCATTGCGAGTTCACAGTTTGTTTTTGTTTGCGTCGCAGGGGCAGAGTCGTGGCCGCCCGGCGTGTGTCTGAAGTACATCGGCGGGGACCAGTTTGGCCACGCCAACACGGTCATGGTGAAGTCTTTGGAGCCACAGGAGGTCGCAGATGTGAGCGTGCAGATGAGAAGTCCCGCCTCACCTGGCATGTACCAGGGCCAGTGGAGGATGTGCACGGCCACCGGATTGTTCTACGGAGGTAGGAGCGCCAGGAGTTTAGGAATACAAATGTTGTCTTGACCTGTCATGAGAAAAGTTAGGTAGATCGTAGGGCTGGGCAATATAGCTTTTTTTTAATATCTGGATATTTTAGGCCATGTCACGATACACCATATTTATCTTAATATTTTGCCTTAGTCTTGAACGAACACTTGATACATATAATCACAGCAGTATGATGATTCTATGTGTCTACATTAAAACATTTTTCTTCATACTGCATTAATACAAGCTAGTTTTACACTTTCATGCAGAGAGGGAACTCACAACTAAGTCAATTGACCAAAAGTGTATTTATTAAACAGTTATTAAGCAGTGGCACAATCATTCATGTCATTTCCAAAACACAAAATGCAAGATTGCCAGAGACATTTTAAAACAAGCTATTAGTGCACCTTTGTGCATGATGTCACTAAGATGACAAATCAAAACAACACTAAATTAAAGTGCACTTTTTGTACAGAACCCCACTACAATAGTTTAAAACAAATAAAGTGCACTTTGGTGCATGATGTCACACAAGATATTTAAAAAATGTCAAATAAAATTGAACCGCATAATAGGAAATCAAACATTGTATATATGTTTTTCGTTCTATGGTAGGTTCCTGCGAATGTTATCTCTTTCAGTTGTTGTTTTTTTTTCATACGGTGTTGTGGAAATAGTTGCTTTGGAGATGATGCAGTTTCAAGCACTCTTCATTCTCTGGCGGGTGAATTTTCAAATGATGCTACATTAGCAGGGCTGCTACTTTTTTGTAGCAACGCTTTTGCCGCCTAATTGTTCAACGTACTCCCGCTTGAAGCCGAACCACCACCAGACGATAGACCCTGTGCTGTTTTTCCTCCGAATTAATTCTTCCTCCATTTGTTACCAGATTGGCACCTTCTCTCTCTTGTATTACCACTCGCAACGCACCGTTAAAATCACAGCTAATGTTACCCATCTAGCTACCTCTCTGCTCGGGGAGAGCGTGTGACGTTGCTCTTGTTTACGTCTCTTTGAGAAGGAGGGACAAGAAAGAGTGAGAAACCCATGCAGTGTAATGCCCGCAGCTAAAAGCAACTGTGTGAGAATATATAATCGAATATCACGATAGTCATTTCCTAAATCGCACAGAGACAAACCCGCGATATATCGAGTATATCTTTAATTTTTTTTTACCCCCCGGTTTGCTTGTTTTTTATTAATTTGATCAATAATTGCTTTCCGCCGGTGTTTTTGGTTTGTTTATATTTGCCGGGTCAAATTTCCGTCATGCGTTAATGATGACTCCAGGTGGAAACTTGTCTTTCGGCAGCGTCTTCCCCTTGAAAATCATCATAGGTGGCAGTTTCTGCCCATTAGCATAACAAGTTAGCACAACAGTAAAAGCCTACTTCTCTTGCCCCGTTGTGCGTATAAATTCGCTACCCTGCTGGTCCCCTTCTTCTCCACAGTGTGCTTCAACGGGTTGTGGAAAGTGAGCGGCCGTTGGTGATGTGTGTGTCGGCACTATATGCTCACTGGGGGCGTCCTTTCTCACCTGAAACTTTCACCCTTTAACGTCCTAATGCTGTCCTCAGTCACGTCTGCATGCTATATTCTGTCACGTCCGCCTTTCCTCCATTTAAACAGCGTGCCAGGGCCAGTCACATAAAATCTACGGCTTTTGGAACTCAGTGCACACACAACAACCTATCTGGATTCCATAAGAGATTTGATAAGGAATCGGTTCGATAAGAGGATTCAATAATGGCATCGACATCGATCATTTCTTAACGAACATCATCCCTACTTATAACCAACGTTCCCTTTAAGGTGCACACGGCAAATCTATGCCACACACTAGGGTTGTCTCGATACCGATATTTTGGGACCGGTACCAAAATGTATTTCAATACTTTTCGATACTTTTCTAAATAAAGGGCACCATAAAAATGGCATTATTGACTTTATTTTAACAAAAAAATCTGCCGTTACATTAAACATATACCATACCAAAAAAACTTTATTTATAAACCCTTTAAAAACAACCACAGTTGAAGAACAAAGAGCTGTACACCACAGATAAATACAGGCAAAGAAAGCACAAACTAAAAAATAACATTTAAAACAGAAGTAAAATAGACATTGAAAAAGCAAACACAAATTATCCTAAGAAAAATGTGTTAGGTAAAAAGCAGTTAAAAACAGTTTACAATCTCATGCTGGTTTAACAGCCAGTGAATAAGAATGGGTTTTAAGAAGGGTCTTAAAAGAAGCCAAAGAAGAGGCCTGTCTCACATGGAGAGGGAGATTGCTCCAGAGTACAAACATATGTTACGTACTTTGATTTAGTCCTTAAATCAAATAGTAAACATAAAAGACACAGTGTTAACGTAACGCACTTTTTGTGTCTTTTTATGCAATGAAATCAGGAAGGACGCGCAATTCCAGAAGCCTGCATGTCCCCCGGACGCAGATTTTATTTATTTATTTTTTGTCCTGTCCAGCTTCTCAGGCCAATCATATAGTGGATGTAGATGCCCATATCGGCTGTTCGGGTTTACTTTACAAAAGAGAAGTGTAGGATACTTCTCTTGTTGACTTATTTGTATTTGACTTTATTAAATGTATTTATATTATCATTTGGTGCAGCCGGGCCGTAGCAGGAGGGGGTAGATGGAGAAAAAAAGGAAGACAGAGGGAGAAATTGTGGGGACAAGGGGGGGATGAGACAGAGAGACAACAACAACAGCAAACACAACAATAACAACAATAGAGAAACATCAGCAAATAGGATATGTACAAATATGATGGTAAAAGTGATAGCAAAGAAGCAGTTAGCGAAATAAATAATAATACAGAAATGACAATGAACATTATTACACTACAAATGGAGCTATACAAATACCAATAGAAATATCACTATTGATAAAGAACAATACTAATAATGTATCTCTGTTATCAACAATGCAGTTGTTCAAATGCAACAATACATAAGCATAACGATAAATAGAGATACAAAAATGCAGAAAAATGGAGGGGAAGAAAGAGGAGCAACCTATACTAACCTTGTAGATTGTTATAGTAAAAATAAGTTAAGCTTTGTCTGTGTGCCATGTGTTACCCGGTTTCCCCTAGGGTAACAACGTTAATATATGTTTGATGAACCGTGATTATGTGCATGAGTGTTTGTATGTATATGTATGTACTTGTATACAGTGGGGCAAAAAAGTATATAGTCAGCCACCGATTGTGCAAGTTCTCCCACTTAAAATGATGACAGAGGTCTGTAATTTTCATCATAGGTACACTTCAACTGTGGGAGACAGAATGTGAAAAGAAATCCAGGAATTCACATTGTAAGAATTTTAAATAATTTATTTGTAAGTATTTGGTCACTTTAAACAAGGAAGATCTCTAGCTCTCACAGACCTGTAACTTCTTCTTTAAAAAGCTCTTCTGTCCTCCACTTGTTACCTGTATCAATGGACCCTGTTTGAACTCGTTATCTGTATAAAAGACACCTGTCCACAGGCTCAAACAGTCAGACTCCAAACTCCACTATGGCCAAGACCAAAGAGCTGTCGAAGGACACCAGGAAAATAATTGTAGACCTGCACCAGACAGAGAAGAGTGAATCTACAATAGGCAAGCAGCTTGGTGTCAAAAAATCAATTGTGGGAGCAATTATCAGAAAATGGAAGACATACAAGACCACTGATAATCTCCCTCGATCTGGGGCTCCACGCAAAATCTCATCCCGTGGGGTCAAAATGATCATGAGAACGGTGAGCAAAAATCCCAGAACCACACGGGGGGACCTGGTGAATGACCTGCAGAGAGCTGGGACCAAAGTAACAAAGGATACCATCAGTAACACACTACACCGACAGGGAATCAAATCCTGCAGTACCAGACCTGTCCCCCTGCTTAAGCCAGTGCATGTCCAGGCCCGTCTGAAGTTTGCCAGAGAGCACATGGAGGATACAGAAGATGATTGGGAGCTTGTCATGTGGTCAGATGAAACCAAAATAGAACTTTTTGGTATAAACTCAACTTGTCGTGTTTGGAGGAAGAAGAATACTGAGTTGCATCCCAAGAACACCATACCTACTTTGAAGCATGGGGGTGGAAACATCATGCTTTGGGACTGTTTTTCTGCTAAGGGGACAGGACGACTGATCCATGTTAAAGGAAAGAATGAATGGGGCCATGTATCGTGAGATTTTGAGCCAAAACCTCCTTCCATCAGTGAGAGCTTTGAAGATGAAGATGGGTCTTCCAGCATGACAATAATCCCAAACACACCGCCCGGGTAACGAAGGAGTGGCTCCGTAAGAAGCATTTGAAAGTCCTGGAGTGGCCTAACCAGTCTCTAGACCTCAACCCTGTAGAAAATCTGTGGAGGGAGTTGAAAGTCCGTGTTGCTCGGCGACAGCCCCAAAACATCACTGCTCTCGAGAAGATCTGCATGTGGGAATGGGCCAAAATACCAGCTACTGTGTGTGCAAACCTGGTAAAGACCTATAGTAATCGTTTGACCTCTGTTATTGCCAACAAAGGTTATATTACAAAGTATTGAGTTGAATTTTTGTTATTGACCAAATAATTATTTTCCACCATAATTTACATTTAAATTCGCTAAAATTCCTACAATGTGAATTCCTGGATTTTCTTTTCGCATTCTGTCTCTCACAGTTGAAGTGTACCTCTGATGAAAATTACAGACCTCTGTCATCATTTTAAGTGGGAGAACTTGCACAATCGGTGGCTGACTAAATACCTTTTTGCCCCACTGTATGTACAGTATGTGTGTGTGTATGTATGTATGTACAGTGAATGTATATGTACATGTATGTGTATATGTATGTTCGTACCGTGAATGTATATGTACGGTATATGGATATGTATGTTTGTACAGTGAATGTATGTGTACATGTAAGTATATGTTTGTACAGTGAATGTATATGTACATGTATGTATATATGTGTGTTAGTACAGTGAATGTATATGTATAGTATGTGTATATGTATGTTTGTACAATGAATGTATATGTACAGTATGTATATATGTATGTTTGTACAGTGAATGTATATGTACATGAATGTGTACATATACATTCACTATATATGAGTTTGTACAGTGAATGTATGTGTACATGTATGTGTATATGTATGTTTGTACAGCGAATGTATTTGTACATTTATGTGTATATGTATGTTTGTACAGTGAATGTATATGTACAGTTTGTGTATATGTATGTTTGTCCAGTGAATGTGTATCTACAGTATGTGTATATTTAGGGCTGGGTGATATATCAATATAAATGATATATCACGGGTTTGTCTCTTTGCCATCCATCCATCTAGCCGAGGTCGGGTCGCAGGGGCAGCAGCCTAAGCAGGGAAGCCCAGACTTCCCTCTCCCCAGCCACTTTGTCCAGCTGTTCCCGGGCGTTTCTCACTCCTTCTCGTCTCTCCTTCTCACAGAGATGTAAAACAAGCCTGCCTTCTTACATACGTCACATACTGTCGCGCGTGTAACGTCATACGCCCTCGCCGTGCAAAGAGGTAGCAGAATGGCTAACGTTAACTGAGGCAGGTGGTGCAAGCAGAGCGGAGCGAGTGACAGTACAAGAGAGAGAAGGTGCAAAACTGATAGCAAATGGAGGAATAACAATTAACTGTAAAAAAATTATTATTAATCCACTTGTTCATTTACTATTAATATCTGCTAACTTTCTGTTTTAACATGATCTAACTACACTTCTGTTAAAATGTAATTGTCACTTATTCTTCTCTTCCTTGATACTTGACATTAGTTTTGGATGATACCACACATTTAGGTATTGATCAGATATCAATTAGTCACAGGATCATACATATGGGACGGCGTGGCGCAGTGGGAGAGTGGCCGTGCGCAACCCGAGTGTCCCTGGTTCAAATCCCACCTAGTACCAACCTCGTCACGTCCGTTGTGTCCTGAGCAAGACACTTCACCCTTGCTCCTGATGGGTGCTGGATGGCGCCTTGCATGGCAGCTCCCTCCATCAGTGTGTGAATGTGTGTGTGAATGGGTAAATGTGGAAGTAGTGTCAAAAGCGCTTTGAGTACCTTGAAGGTAGAAAAGCGCTATACAAGTACAACCCATTTATTATTTATTTATGTCATATTCAAAGTCCTCATGTGTCCAGGGACGTATTTACTGACTTTATTAACATAATATGAATTTTTAATAAAGGATTTTTTTTTGTGGCGATAAAATATATTGATGTAATCATAGTAGTATCGACTAGATATGCTATTGTCCTTGGTATCATTACAGTGGATGTCAGGTGTGGATCCACCCATGGTGTTTGTTTACATTTTGACGCTGGTGATCTATTGTATCCTCCTACGGTGTGTAGTGAAGCATGTTTAGCTATTCCTTGTCTTCCAGCGATAATGGTACTATACTTTATTTGTCGCCGTGGAGGCCAGGATTAGTGATTTAGAAGTAGCTAAAACATTGCTGACTGGGACTGGGAGTTTCGGTGTTATAACTTCACCTTTATCGATAGTTTTTCAAGCCAAAATGCTTCCGTTCTCCCTTTTCTGTGTACACACTGTGTCTGCTTGTAAGTACTCTGTGTATGTGCGCTGCCAAACATGCTCGTCTGCTCGTAAAACCAACAGTGACACAACGGGACGACGACGGGGGTGCGGCAAACCGGTACTTTTTAGAGGTGGTATAGTACTGAATATGATTCATTAGTATGGCAGTACTATACTAATACCAGTATACCGTAACTTTGATCCACATTTCATAGTCTCTGGTCTGTTCTAACACGTCCTTTCCTTTCACCCTCTCACGCAGACGTTATCTGGGTGATCCTCAGCGTTGAGGTGGGTGGCCTCCTGGGCGTCACCCAGCAGCTGTCCTCTTTCGAGACGGAGTTCAACACGCAGCCGCAGCGAGACATGCAGGAGGACTTCAACCCCTTCGCCTCGCCGCAGAAGAACAAGCGCGAGACGGGAGACCGCAGCATCGGCGGGGGCGGCGCCTGCGAGTGCACGCCGGAGTCGGCGCCGCAGGATGAAAACGGGCCGTCGCACAACGTCCTCAACAGGACGTCAAACGGCCTCTAAGCTAAGGTGTCGGCAGGGACCCGTGGCCAGGTTGTAGTCACAGTCGTCTTTTTGTTTACGCCGCAGCTCTTTCAACATGGTCTTCTTCCTCAGGGTGACCCTTTCCTGTCGGACTGAGCGAGAGACACAAACGGACCTCAAAGGGGGCGGGGACAAACTGTTTTCTAAAGACTCTCACCACACCCCCTCACTCTCCGCCCTCTTTCGCCAACCAGACGATGCACGCGGGAACGTTTCTTTTTACGTAGATTCCTTTTTTTTTTTTATTTCCACCATCACCGACCATGACGGGTTGTTTGTGAGGGTCCGGGACATCTCGTCGGGGTTCCCCCGCAAAGGTCAGGTTAGTCATCGCACGGGCGTCTTTTTTTTTATTTTTTTGAAGACGTCGGCCTTAAAAAGTCAAAGTACACATCACAACAGCACCCAACCGAGTGTTAATCACCTTCTTTGTTTCCACGCAGACTATTGAGTCTTCTTTCTAGGAGGTGTTCCACCTTAAAGACCCAGTCGTCGTTTCAAATCCTCCTCGCAGGTCACGGGAAATAGTCCAGAAATTGCTACGTAGGAACTTCCAAAGACTGATACTAAACCCCTCCCCCCGATGTCATCCGGCCACAAGGGGGCCCTCTTGAGACTCCATAGGATGATGTTTTTTTTTTGTTTTTTTTTTAAAGGTGGTCTTTGATAAGTGTGTAAAGCATACTTGCCAAACCTCCCGAATTTTCCGGGAGACTCCCGAATTTCAGTGCCTCTCCTGAAAATCTCCCGGGACAACCATTCTCCCGAATTTCTGCGGATTTCCAGCCGGGCCTGAGTGAGGGCAGCCTGTCGTCACGTCCGCTTTTCCTACATATAAACAGCGTGCCGGCCCTGTCACATTATAACATCTACGCCTTTTGGAGAGGGCACAACTGCACACACAACAAGAAGGAGACTATTATATATGTCTCTGTTATCCATAGGTTTATCTACAACCCATAAAATAGGCAGGCACGGAGCTATTTCTCAGCATGTGTTTATTCCAGCCGGCACATTAATACACTGACACACAACATCCGGAATCCCATCATGCATTGCTTCAAAACTACGGCAAGTAGTAATGTCCAAAAAAAAGATTGTGACAGAGAATAGAACTAGGATGGACAATTCAACCCTAAACTCACTCCTTTCCTGCAAATGAAATGTCACAGATGCTGCCCATACCTATCCTCTTTCAAAGGCTGTGCTACTGGCTGCAAAGCATTGCACTTTTAAATACAACAATGAGTAGAGAGGAGTGTTATGTGTATGTATATGTGTAAATAAATGAACGCTGAAATTCAAGTATTTATTACATATATATATATATATATATATATATATATATATATATATATATATATATACTAGGGGTGTAACGGTATGTGTATTTGTATTGAACCGTTTCGGTACGGGGGTTTCGGTTCGGCACGCGGGCATACGGAACGAGTTTGTAAGAATAATTCTTCACAAGCTGCGCTGCTTTCTGCCTCTGTCTAAACAGCAAGCATTGTCCCGCCCACACAACCATCTGATTGGTTACATACAAAGCCAATCAGCAGTGCATATTTAGAGCGATGTAACAGCCAATCAGCAGGGCGTATTCAGAGCGATGTAGTCAATGCTTCAGCATGGAGCAGATATTCTTTTAGAAGGGGAGCAGTGGACTCTCCCCAAATCATAAAAAACGCTTCCTAGACACAACTATTAGAAACATCACTATGAGCCCGTTGACCTTCTAGAAACGTAAACTGCAGCTCAGCTCGCTCGCAGTTCTGGCTTGAGGTGAAGGCTAATTAGCTTTTAGCGTAACGTTAACTCATTTTGCGGTGTGTGTGCGCGCCTAGGTGCATGCGTGCGTGTGTGTGTGCAAGTGTGTGCGTGTGTGCGTGTTAGTGTGTTTTTTGTGGCAGCAAAGCCCTGTCTGTTATTTCATTGAACTCCATTGTGTTGCTATATTACTATTTTTTCAGCTGTAGTTACATGAATCATTAGTAATGTAGCAGCCTAGTTTTGAATGGCAGGATCCATGCTATCACATCTTGATACAAATATAACATTTACATAATAAAAGTCAACTACAGGCTTCCCAAATGCTGTAATAAATTAAGCATGATGAGTTGACTTGAAACTGTTTAATGTTGCACTTTTTATATGTAGAAGAAAGGTTTTGTCATTTTATTTAATCAAAGCAACAACTTGAGGCAGTTTAATGTTGATTAACGTGGCCAGAATTATTATTGTGTTCCCAGTGTTAAAAGGATAAAGCCATTGATTACAAATTTGGTAAATAAATAACCAAAAAATGTATATTTTCTTGTTTTCTTACTGTACCGAAAATGAACCGAACCGTGACCTCTAAACTGAGGTACGTACCGAATCGAAATTTTTGTGTACCGTTACACCCCTAATATATACATTTGTGTGTATATATATATATATATATTTATATATATATATATATATATATATATATATATATATATATATATATATATATATATATATATATATACATATGTATATATATATATATATATATATACATATGTATATATATATATATATATACATATGTATATATGCGTATATATATATGTGTGTATATATATATATGTGTATATATATTTACATATAAAATAAATACTTGAATTTCAGTGTTCATTTATTTACACACATATATATATATATATATATATATATATATATATATAATATATATATATATATATACATATATATATATATGTATATATATATATATATACATATATACATATATATATATATATATGTATATGTATATATATGTATATATATATATATATATCACAGATGTCCGATAATGGCTTTTTGCCGATATTCAGATATTGTCCAACTCTTAATTACCGATACCGATATCAATCGATGCCGATACATACAATCGTGGAATCAACACATTATTATGCTTAATTTTGTTGTGATGCCCCGCTGAATCCATTAAACAATGTAACAAGGTTTTCCAAAATAAATCAACTCAAGCTATGGAAAACAAATGCCGACATGGCACTGCCATATTTATTATTGAAGTCACAAAGTGCATTATTTTTTTTTAACATGCCTCAAAACAGCAACTTGGAATTTGGGACATGCTCTCCCTGAGAGAGCGTGAGGAGGTTGAGGTTGTAGGGGGGGTGTAAGAGTTAGTGCTGCAAGGGGTTCTGGGTATTTGTTCTGTTGTGTTTATGTTGCGTTACGAAATGTGTTTGTCATTGTTGTTTGGTGTGGGTTCACAGTGTGGCGCATTTTTGTAACAGTGTTAAAGTTGTTTATACGGCCATCCTCAGTGTGACCTGTATGTCTGTTGAACAAGTATGAATTGCATTCACTTGTGTGTGTGTGTGTAAAAAGCCGTAGATATTATCTGACTGGGCCGGCACGCAAAGGTAGTGCCTTTAAGGTTTATCGGCACTCTGTACTTCTCCCTACGTACGTGTACACAGCGTCGTTTTAAAAAGTCATAAATTGTAATTTTTGAAACCGATACCAATAGTAATATATATATATATATATATATATATGTATATATGTATATATATACATATATGTATATATAAATGGGTTGTACTTGTATAGCGCTTTTCTACCTTCAAGGTACTCAAAGCACTTTGACATTACTTCCACATTTACCCATTCACACACACATTCACACACTGATGGAGGGAGCTGCCATGCAAGGCGCCAACCAGCACCCATCAGGAGCAAGGGTGAAGTGTTTTGCTCAGGACACAACGGACGTGACGAGGTTGGTACTAGGTGGGATTTGAACCAGGGACCTTCGGGTTGCGCACGGCCACTCTTCCACTGCGCCACGCCGTCCCTACTATATATATATATATACATATATATATATATATATATATATATATATATATATATATATGTATATATGTGTATATATATATGTATATATATATGTATATATGTATATATATATGTATATGTATATATGTATATATAATGTATGTATATATATATATATCTATCTATATATATATATAGATATATATATATATATGTATGTATGAAATACTTGAATTTCAGTGAATTCTAGTTATAAATATACTCCTCCCCCCTTAACCCCGCCCCCCGGTTAACCCCGGCCACCTCAAACACCCCCCGCCCCATCTCCCTAATTCGGAAGTCTCAAGGTTGGCAAGTATGGTGTAAAGACATGAGTTACTGAGGTGTGAAAAAGGGTTTTTTTAAAAAGCCATCAAAAGTCTATTTTTCCTGGTGAGCGAGTGTGTTTTTCTGCATCTCTGTTTTGGATTTAAAAGTGACTATTTAAAAGTGACTATTTAAAAGTGATGATGAAAGTGTGTGTGTGTGTGTGTGTGTGTGTGTGTGTGTGTGTGTGTGTGTGTGTGTGTGTGTGTGTGTGTGTGTGTGTGTGTGTGTGTGTGTTTGCGTATGGGTGCGTGCGGGTGCGTGGTCTTATTTATTTATACACCGCGGGTTCTGCGGCTCCTTTCTTTGCCAGCAGGCGGTGCTAGAGCTGGATTAAATCTGCATATTCAAAAGGGAAAGGTTGATTTGGTGCAGCTCTGCTTGCACAAACACTACTCATAATTTGATTTTGGCTCTGTTGTGAAAACACCACGCATTCCTTGGTGCTCCGCTTTCTGTTCGCAGCTTTAAAAGATTTTTAAAAACCACCAAATTGTCCCCACGGAAAGTGACTTTTTATCATCACGACGTGCGACAGCGAAAAGTGCATTTTTTTTTTTTTGGAATGGAGAATAAAATGGTTGAAGTTGTTTTGAAAAGTGTTTCTAAACATGACTATCTCTATGCTTCAAATCAGATGAGGATCCGACGTCTTAGAGTGGAAGGTGTGCCCGCCCTGATGGAGAGCACACATCTGTGCATGAGCAGCGCAAATATTGACTTTTATTTCGATACAAGAGATCCGGTGAGTGTTCTCTATCACGCCCGCCATCCTTCATCGGTGCGTGTGAGTCAACACCATTGTTGTCTTTGGGACCTCCTGTCAACTGCAGCGTGCCAAGTGCACACTGCAAAAAGTCCGTGTTCAAAAACACTGGTATTGGTTTCAAACTTGGATTAAAGGTTGCAGACTAGAGTTGGATAGGAGTTTTTAACTAGGGAGTCAAACTAGGTTTAGTGTTTCCAAAGAGGAATCGGGTTTCAAACTAGGTTTAGGGTTTCTAACAAGGATTCGGGTTTCAAACTAGGGTTCGGGTTTTAAACTAGGTTTAGGGTTTCTAAGGAGAAATCAGGGTTTCAAACTAGGTTTCGTGTTTCAAATTAGGGTTGTGGTTTTAAACTAGGGTTAGGGTTTCTAACGAGGAATCAGGTTTCAAACTAGGGTTAGGGCGTCAAAATAGGAATCAGATTTCAAACTAGGGTTAGAGTGTGAAACTAGGTTTACAGTTTCTAAAGGGGAATCGGGTTTCAAACTAGTGTTGGAGTTTCAAAGTAAGTTTATGGTTTCAAACAAGGGTTGGGTTCCAAACTAGGGTTAGAGTTTCTAACAGGGATTCAGGTTTCAAACTAGGGTTGGGGTTTTCAACTAGGTTTAGGGTTTCTAGGGAGGAATCGGAGTTTCAAACTAGGTTTATGGTTTCAAACTACGGTTGGGTTTCAAACTAGGGTTAGGGAATCTAATGAGGAATCAGGTTTCAAACTAGGGTTAGGGTGTCAAACGAAGAATCAGATTTCAAACTAGGGTTGGGGTTTTAAACTAGGTTTAGGGTTTCTAACAAAGTTTCAAACTTGGGTTGGAGTTTCAAACTAGGATTAGGGTTTTTAACAAGGAATCAGGTCTCAAACTAGGGTTGAGGTTTCAAACTAGGGTTTGGGTGTCAAACTAGCTTTAAGGTTTCTAACGAGGAATCAGGTTTAAAACTAGGTTTAGGGTGTCAAAGGAGGAATCAGATTTCAAACTAGGGTTAGGGTGTCAAACTAAGTTTAGGGTTTCTAAGGAGAAATCAGGGTTTCAAATTTGGGATGGGATTTTAAACTAGATTTAGGGTTTCTAACAAGGATTCAGGTTTTAAACTAGGGCTGGAGTTTCAAACTAGGTTTAGGATTTCAAATTAGTGTTGGGGTTTCAAACTAGTGTTAGAGTGTCAAACTAGGTTTAGGGTCTCTAATGAGTAATCAGGTTTCAAACTAGGGCTAGGATGTCAAACTATGTTTAGGGTTTCTCACAAGAAATCAGGTTTCAAACTAGAGTTAGAGTGGCAAACTAGGTTTAGGGTTTCTAACAAGTATTCAGGTTTCAAACTAGGGCTGGGGTTTTAAACTAGGTTTAGGGTTATTAACGAGAAATTGGGGTTTCAAACTAGGGTTGGGAATTTAAACTAGGTTTAGGGTTTCTAACAAGAAATTGGGTTTCAAACTAGGTTTAGGGTGTCAAGCTAGGTTTAGGGTTTCTAACAATGATTCAGGTTTCAAACCAGGGTTTTTTTCATGCTTGAAGTAAGAAATGATTACTTTAAAATAGTAGTTTTGTACTTGTGAGTGTTGATGACACAGCTTTGCAACAGTTGATATTTTAGTTTCACGCTTGTTTTACTCAATATAGGTCATCACATGTCAGCAACAAGCTGTAATATCTTATTGAGATCATTTAGGACCAAGACCCTTAAAACAAGTAAAACACTCTAACAAAAAATCTTCTTAGTAAGAAGAATTATCTTGTCGGACAGAAAATAACCCAATATCACCCTTATTTGAGATTTTTCATATTACTCAGATTTCAGTTTTTGCAGTGTAACAAAGATTAATACAATACAAATCCCATAATAAGAAAAAAAGAAAGACAAAATTACTATTTCTGGCTCTACTATGACATGATTACCTAGATGGGTATGGAAGCAACCTGAAAAAGGTTGGGATTGGAGTTTCAAACCAGGTTCAGTTTTAGAAACTGTAGTTGTAGTTTGAAACACCAACAAGGATTCAGGTTTCTATTGCTTCTAATTTGGGTTAGGATTTGGTATCAAACTTGGATTAAGGGTTGCAAACTAGGGTTGAGTGGGAGTTTTTAACTAGGGACTCAAACTAGGTTTAGGGTTTCTAAAGAGGAATCGGGTTTCAAACAAGGTTTAGGGTTTCTAAAGGGGAATTGGGGTTTCAAACTAGGGTTGGGGTTTTAAATTAGGTTTAGGGTTTTTAACAAGGATTCAGGTTTCAATCTAGGGTCAGAGTTTCATACTAGGTTTCATACTAGAGTTTCATACTAGGTTTTTAACGAGAAATCGGGTTTCAAACTAGGGTCGGAGTTTCAAACTAGGTTTAGGGTTTTTAACGAGGAATCGGGTTTCAAACTAGGGTTGAGGTTTCAAACTAGGGTTAGGGTTTCTAACGAGGTATCAGGTTTCAAACTTGGGTTAGGGTGTCAAACTAGGTTTAGGGTTTCTAACAAGAAATCGGGTTTTAAACTAGGGTTAGGGTTTCCAACAAGGAATCAGGTTTCAAACTAGGGTTGGGGTTTTACACTAGGTTTAGGGTTTCTAACAAGGATTTAGGTTTCAAACTAGGGTTGGGGTTTCAAACTAGGTTTAGGGTTTCTAAGGAGAAATCAGGGTTTCAAGCTAGGGTTGGGGTTTTAAACCAGGTTTAGGGTTTCAAACTAGGGTTGGAGTTTCAAACTAAGTTTAGGGATTTAGGGTTGGGGTTTTAAACTAGGGATGGCGTTTCAAACTAGGGTTAGAAGTTCTAACAAGGAATCAGGTTTAAAACTAGGGTTAGGGTGTGAAACTAGGGTTAGGGTTTCTAAAGGGGAATCGGATTTTAAACTAGGGTTGGGGTTTTAAACTAGGTTTAGGGTTTCTAACTGGGATTCAGGTTTCAAACTAGGGTTGGGGTTTTAAAATAGGTTTAGGGTTTCTAACAAAGATTCAGGTTTCAAACTAGGTTTAGGGTTTTTAACGAGGAATCGGGTTTCAAACTAGGGTTAGGGTGTCAAACTAGGTTTAGGGTTTCTAACAAGGAATCAGATTTCAATCTCAGTTTAGGGTGTCAAACGAGGAATCTGATTTCAAACTAGGGTTAGGGTGTCAAACTAGGTTTAGAGTTTCTAACGAGAAATCGGTTTTAAACTAGGGAAAGGGTGTCAAACTAGGTTTTGGGTTTCTAACGAGGAATCTGGGTTCAAACTAGGGTTGGTGTTTCAAACTAAGTTTAGGGATTTAGGGTTGGGGTTTTAAACTAGGGATGGGGTTTCAAACTAGGGTTAGAGTTTCTAACGAGGAATCAGGTTTCAAACTAGGGTTAGGGTGTGAAACTAAGGTTAGGGTTGGGGTTGGGGTTGGGGTTAGGATTAGAGTTGGGGTTGGGGTTAGGGTTAGGGTTAACCCTAACCCTAACACTGGGGTTAGAGTTTCTAACGAGAAATCGGTTTTAAACTAAGGAAAGGGTGTCAAACTAGGTTTTGGGTTTCTAACGAGGAATCTGGGTTCAAACTAGGGTTGGGGTTTTAAACTACAATAAGGGTTTCAAACGAGGAATCGAATTTCAAACTACGGTGTTTTTGAAAAAAAATGTTTTAAAATTAGGTGACGATTTGTGTTTCAAACTAAGTTGAGGAATTGTAACAAGGGTTCGGATTCAAGTTTCAAACTAGGATCAGTATTAAGAACCCTAATCATAGTTTGAAACAAGCATTCACGTTTCTAATGAATGTTTTAATTTTGGGTTAGGATTTGGTATCAAACTTGGATTAGGGTTTCAAACTAGAGTTTCTAACTCGGGTTAGGATTTTAAACTAGGTTTAGGGTTTCTAACGAGAATTCTGGTTTCAAACTGGGGTAGGGGTTTTAAAAAATGTTTTAAACTTGGATAAGGATTTGCGTTTCAAACTAAGGTGAGGAATTTCAACGAGGGTTACGATTTGAGTTTCAAACTAGGATCAGTAATACAAACCCTAATTGTAGTTTGAAGCAATAACAAGGATCCAAGTTTCTAATGCAGTGGTTCTCAAATGGGGGTACTTGAAGGTATGGTTAGGGTTAAAGATTTCTTTTTTTGTGAAGAAATGTTTAGAATTAAGTTCATGAATCCAGATGGATCTCTATTGCAATCCCCAAAGAGGGCACTTTAAGTTGATGATTACTTCTATGTGTAGAAATCTTTATTTATAATTGAATCACTTGTTTATTTTTCAACCAGTTTGTAGTTATTTTTATATCTTTTTTTCCAAATAGTTCAAGAAAGACCACTACAAATGAGCAATATTTTGCTCTGTTATACAATTTAATAAATCAGAAACTGATGACATAGTGCTGTATTTTTACTTCTTTATCTGTTTTTTTCAACCAAAAATACTTTGCTCTGGTTAGGGGGTACTTGAATTAAAAAAATGTTCACAGGGGGTACATCACTGAAAAAAGGTTGAGAACCACTGTTCCAATGAATGTTTTATAAACCCCAAAACAGCGAAGTTGACACGTTGTGTAAATGGTAAATAAAAAGAGAATACAATGATTTGCAAATCATTTTTAACTTACATTCAATTGAACAGACTGCACTTGGTTATTTTTTGCAAATATTAGCTCATTTGGATGCCTGTAGCATGTTTCAATAAAGCTGGCACAAGTGGCAAAAAAGACTGATAAAATTGAGGAATGGTCATCAAAGACTTATTTGGAACATCCCACCGGTGAACAGGCCAATAGGGAAAAGGTGGGTGCCATGATTGGGTGTAAAAGCAGCTTGCATGAAATGCTCAGTCGTTCACAAACAATTACGGGGCGAGGGTCACCTCTTTGTCAACAAATGTGTTTCCAACAGTTTAAGAACAACCCTTCTCAACCAGCTATCGCAAGGAATTTAAGGATTTCACTATCCACGGTCCATAATATCATCAAAAGATTCAGATAATCTGGAGAAATCACTGCACGTAAGTCATGATGTTTCGGACATTTGGACCCTCAGGCAGTACGGCATCAAAAAGCGATATCGGTGTGTAACGGATATCACCACATTGGCTCAGGAACACTTCACAAAACCACTGTCAGTAAATACGGTTGGTCGCTACATCTATAAGTGCAAGTTAAGCCACAGCCATTTATCAATAACACCCAGAAACGTCGCTGGCTGCGCTGGGCCCGAGCTCACCTACGATGGACTGATGCAAAGTGGAAAAACATTCTGTGGTCTGACGAGTCCACATATCAAATTGTTTTTGGAAACTGAACGTCGTGTCGTCTCCTCCAGGTAAAGAGGAAAAAAAACACCTGGAATGTTCTAGGGTCAAAGTGTAAAGTAAAAGGCAGCATCTGTGATGGTATTGGGGTGTATTAGAAACAAGAAACTTGTGTACAAGGAACTTGGATTAAGGTTTCAAACTAGAGTTTCTAACAAGGATTTAGGTTTCAAACTAGTCTTGGGGTTTTTGACTAGGTTTGGGTTTTCTAATGAGGAATCAGGTTTCAAACTAGGGTTAAAGTTCCTATGCTCCAAATTTGGTGTATGATTAAGGTTTCAAACTAGAATTAGGATTTCTACATTTAATATTTGGGTTAGGACTAGAGTTCCAAATAAGGATTTGGGTTCCAATGTTTCAAACTACGGTTTGGGTTTCTTTGTTTCAAATTTGGGTAAAGATTAGGGTTTCAAACTACGGTTGTGGTTTCTAAGGATGGTTTCAATCTACGGTTCGGGATTTAAACTAGAATTAAGGGAATTAAAATAGACCAAGAAGCTTAACACCAACCCTAAGGTTTTAAACCAGGATTCAGGTTTCAAACTAGGGTTAAAGTTCCTATGCTCCAAATTTGGTGTATGATTAGGGTTTCAAACTAGGGTTAGAATTCCTATACTTCAAAATTGAGTAAGATTAGGGTTTTAAACCATAGCTAGGGTTTTAAACTAGGTGTAGGGTTTCTGACGAGGAATCAGATTTTACATTACAATTAGGGTTTTTTTTTGTCCTGTCCAGCTTCTCAGGCAAATCATATAGTGAATGTAGATGCCCATATTGGCTGTTCAGATTTACTTTACAAAGGAGAAGTGTAGGATACTTCTCTTGTTGCCTTATTTGAATATGACTTTATTAAATGTATTTACATTATCATTTGGTGCAGCCGGGCCGTAGCAGGAGGGGTTAGAAAGAGAAAAAAAGGAAGACGGGGTAAACCGTGGGGACAAGAGGGGGATTAGACAAAGATACAAAAACAACAACAGCAAACACAACAATAGAACTACACCAGCACATACGATATGTACAAATATGATCGCAAAAGTGATAGCAAAGAAGCAGTTAGTGAAATAAATAATAATATAGAAATGACAATGAGCATTTTTACACTACAACAAGAGCAATACAAATACCAATAGAAAAAGTGCTATTGATCGTGAACAATACCAATAGTTTACCTCTATTATCAACAATACAGTTGTTCAAATGCAACAATACGTATACATAATGATAACTAGAAAGATTAAAAAAAAGAATACCGAAAGATGTAGGGGAAGACAGAGAGGCAACCTATATTAATCTTGTAGATTGTTATAGTAACAATGGGTTAAGTTTTGTCAGTGTGCCATGTGTTACCCAGTTTACCCTAGGGCAACAACGTTGATATATGTTTGATGAAACGTGATTATGTGCATGAGTGTATGTATGTATATGTACTTGTATATGAACAGAATGTGTATATGAATGTTTGTACAGTAAATGTATATGTACAGTATATGTATGTTTGTTTGTACAGTGAATGTATATGTACAGTATGTGTGTGTTTGTACCGTAAATGTGCGTGTAGATGGACGAACTTGGAGTATGTAGGTATGTACTGTATTGTGTATGTATGTGGGAGCGTAGGTACCTATGTATGCACGTTTGTATGTATGAATAACTGTGTGTGTGTGTGTGTGTATGTACAATATATTTGACTCCAAGTGTGCGTGGAAGCCAGAGTACGGCCCCAGCCGCCAAGAGAGCCCACCCAAACAGCAGGTGTGGCGCCCAGGGAACCAGGGACCACCGGCCCCACGCAGCCAGGCCGGCCAGCGACAGGAACCCCAGAGCCCGGCCCACCGCGCCGCCCGGAAGAGCCGGCAGCAGGCCGCAGACAGACGCGCCCGGCAGAGGACAGGGCACGAGAGAGGCAGCGGACGGCCAGACCCCAAACTAGCGAGAGACAACCCCCCCACACGGGCAGAAGGACGGGATGCCCCGCCCAGGGTGACCCAGAGACTCCCCGCTACCGGACGGGAAGACCTCCCCCGCCCCACCCCTACCCCCCACAATTAGGGTTTCCAACAAATATCCAGGTTTCATTTAGGGTTAGGGCTTGGAGTTCAAATCAGGATTAGGGTTGCAAACTGAGATTATGATTAAAGTTTTCAACTAGGATCAGGATTAGGGTTTCAAACAATTGTTTGGGTTTCTCTGTTTCAATTTTGGGTTAGGATTTCTTTGCAGCTTAGTCCAAGATGACCATGCTAATTTACGCTCTTGTGTCAGACACTTATTTCGATTTGATGTTTAATTTTTATTTTATTTTTTTCATTTAATATTTTAATTTTGTAATGGTACTTTAATTATTATTAATAGTTTATTGTTTTTTTTATTTAAATAGTTTTTTCATCCTATTTTAGTCAATAGTTTGTAATATATTTTCAATTTTAATGAGTGTTGTAATTATACAATGTACTTATTTAATTATGATTTTCACATTTTAACTTGATGTTTTATTAATACGGTACATTCAGGTTTGTTGACAACGCCTAGCATGGCTATACAATCCAATTCTTGAGTGTCATGGTCCCTGTTACACTTTGCACAAACATGTGGAGAGACTTCATCCCGCTCCTGGTGTGCAATGGTATTTGCAGTACGTTTCCTCCTGTCTCTCTTCTCTGCGAGCTGGCCTCTCCTCAAATCAGCCTCTGCAATACCCCGTCCAACCGCTTGACGCCAGACATTTTGGTTCTCCGCCTGTCTCCCAGCTGTCTATAGGAATATTACACGCCTTCAGATAAAATCCAAAGGAATGTTGAGCATGACGTTTGGCATCAGCTTGGCTGCAGGAGCTGCCGAAACAGTGTTTGCAAGGCACCAATCCGCCTTCGGGGCTCCACTCCTGATTTTGGAAGGTTTACTCCTTTACACATGGTCGTTGAGTCTATGTATATGTGTAGACCTCCTCCGCCCAGGCCGTTTGCTGGTTTGTTCAGCTCATCCGCTCATCGGTGCAGTGTAAACACCAAGTCTACGGGTATAGATACCCAGGTTTGTAGTCAGAGTTGTCTTTCTCCTAGGAAGACGTCCGACCAAGGATGTTGAGCTCTTCCTACCCTACTAGATGGCCGAAGGGCGAGCGCCCTTTGGCCTTTGGCAAAACTTGTTTTTGCTTCCACCAGGGTGTCTAGCCACCCACCTCAACAGCCCCAGTTGGGGACTGATGGGAGTGCCAGTTGAGTCGCCGGCAGCCTGACCCAGAAACAGGTTGTACTGGATTACAGGGTACCATTAGCAGATAAAACCGACCTGACCTGACATAAGGGGTTAGGATTAGAGTTCCAAAAAATATTCAGGTTCTTATGTTTCAAACTTTGTTTGGGGTTTCTTTCTTTCAAATTTGGGTAAAGATTAGGGTTTCACACGAGGATTGCAGTTCCTAATGAGGGTTTCAATCTACGGTTGGGGATTTAAACGACAATTAAGGGAAGTAAAATGGTTCTAAACGAGACCAAGAAGCTTAACACCGACCCTAAGTTTTCAGACAACGATTCAGGTTTCAAACTAGGGTTAGGATTCTTTTATTTCCAATTTGGGTTAAGATTGTGGTTACAAACTAGAATTAGGGTTTTAAAACTAGAATTAGGGGTTTTAAACAAGGTGTAGTGTTTCTGACGAGGAATCAGGTTTCAAACGAGGGTTGGGTTTTTTAATGTTTTAAACTTGGGTAAATATTTGATTTTAAGACTAAAATGAGGAATTGTAACAAGGGTTAGGGTTTGAGTTTCAAACCAGGATCAATATTAGGGGTTATACTATGGTTAGGTTTTCTAACAAAGATTCAGGTTTCATTTAGGATTAAGGTTTGGGATTCAAACTAGAATTAGGGTTGCAAACTAGGATTATGATTACAGTTTCCAACTACGATCAGGAATAGGGGTTTCAAACTATGGTTTGGGTTTCTTTGTTTCAAATGTGGGTTAGGATTAGGGTTTAAATTTAGGGTTGCAGTTTATAACAAAGATTCAGGTTTCAAATTAGGGTCAAAGTTCCTATGCTTCAAATTTGGTGTAGGATTAGGGTTTCAAACTAGAATCAGGATTTCTATGTTTCAAATTCGGGTTAAGATTCGAGTTCCAAATAAGGATTGGGCTTCTGATGTTTCAAACTATGGTTTGGGTTTCTTTTTTTCAAATGTGGGTGAAGATTACGGTTTCAAACTAGGGTTGTGGTTTCTAATGAGGGTTTCAATTTACGGTTTGGGATCTAAAGTAGAATTAAGGGAATTAAAAGGGTTCCAAACTCGACCAAGACGGTTAACACCAACCCTAAGGTTTCAATCAAGGAATCAGGTTTAACCAGGGTTAGGATTATTTTATTTCAAATTTTGGTAAAGATTAGGGTTGCAAACTAGGATTACGATTACAGTTTCCAACTAAGATCAGGATTAGGGTTTCAAACTATAGTTGGATTTCTTTGTTTCAAATGTGGGTTAGAAATAGGGTTTAAAATTAGGGTTCCCAATTCTAATGAGGGTTTAAATCTTAGGGATTTGAACGACTTAAGGGAATGAAAATGGTTCTAAACTAGACCAAGTAAGATAGACACTAGCCCTAAGGTTTCAAACAAGGATTTAGGTTTCACACTAGGGTTAGGATTCTTATATCTCAAACTTGGGTGAAGAATAGGGTTTCAAAGCAGAGTTGCCGTTTCTAAGGAGGGTTTCAAATTACAGGTCAGGATTTGATCTAGAATTGAAGGAGTTAAAGTGGTTGTATACTAGACCCGAAAAGCCAGATACCTGCTCTGACCAAAACCCAAATCCTAACCTTGACTACAACCCAATCCTAATTTCAATTTATCATTATATAATGAGTATGTTGAAGTTTGACTTCTGCCTCGTTTACTTCCTGGACGACCTTCTTAAAGTTGTGCGATCAATCAGAAATATCAAGCAGCTAAAATGCTTCAAACACGTCTTTAACATTTTACCCATCATGCACCTTCATGGATTTAAACGAGGTGTAATAAAATAAAAAATTGAATGCTTGGACGTTTTACAAAGCAGGGTGTGTAATGTGTCACCGTGTTTGTTGGCCTTTTTTCCGCACCATGACTTGGTGTACCTGTCCAGGTACCTTTCCAAGTCAAGAAGGTTGTTTTGGATTCTATCATATACTGTAAATCAGTGGTTCTCAAATGGGGGTACGTGTAACCCTGGGGGTACTTGAAGGTATGCCAAGGGGTAGATGAGATTTTTTAAATATATTTTAAAAATAGCAACACTTCAAAAATCCTCTATAAAATATATTTATTGAATAATACTTCAACAAAATATGAATTTAAGTTCATAAACTGTGAAAACTAATGCAACAATGCAATATTCAGTGTTGACAGCTGGATTTATTGTGGACATGTTCCATAAATATTGATGTTAAAGATTTCTTTTTTTGTGAAGAAATGTTTAGAATTAAGTTCATGAATCCAGATGGATCTCTATTACAATCCCCAAAGAGGGCACTTTAAGTTGATGATTACTTCTATGTGTAGAAATCTTTATATATAATTGAATCACCTGTTTATTTTTCAACAAGTTTTTAGTTATTTTTAAATCTTATTTTCCATATAGTTCAAGATAGACCACTACAAATGACCCATATTTTGAGCTGTTATACAATTTAATAAACCAGAAACTGATGACATAGTTCTGTATTTTACGGCTTTGTCTCTTTTTTTCCAACCAAAAATGCTTTTCTCTGATTAGGGGGTACTTGAATTAAAAATAATTTCAAAGGGGGTACATCACTGAAAAAAGGTTGACCACTGCTGTAAGTAAATGCTGTGCCGTGAATTTTAGGATCTTTCAAGGTTCATCGAGCTGATTTTACTCTTTTTGTACACAAGATAGCAGCAACTGTTATGCAGTCAGAGACCACCTGGTATTACCGTTTAATTAGAAACAACTACACGGTGTGCAAACACTTTGTCTCGTGGGCTAAATTGACGAGGCTGTAGTTTGGACACTTCTGCTATATGCATATCTTGGTGTACAGTGGTTTTGTAATATTGTGGCGACCTCATTATCCTCATGAAAAGACACGAGTGAAAAGTACATCATAATGTCCGATCAAAACCGAGTATTGCCGTTATAAAGTCACATGACCAGAAGGTCTTCATGCGCCATCTGCTCGGCTACAGGAAAGTAGTAAAAATAATACTACGATTGTATTTGCCAGGAAGGAGGGATCGCCTGCAGGCGTCATAAACCAGGAGACATGTCGGCCAATGGTCTGTCACTGAAGTGTACCAGAGCAACCTTTTTGGCAGGGTGCCATGACACATGATGCTGTGATGGCACCAACAAACGCATGACTTTACAAACTATTCTGAAAATAATTTTTTGGAAATATGCTGTACTTCAATGAAAAAATTAGTGTTATTTGTTTGTATTTTTACATAGTCTATGTCCTTGCAACATGGGGCCGTGCATTATCATTAGCATGAGGAAAAAGACTTGAATGAAATGTCCTTAACACACGACTGCCAATGCCGCCGGACACAGGCCACGCCCCTTCACAATGCTGACATCCGGCGCGCTCCAATCAGCATCTTGACACCTAGGAAGTGCTCATTTACACATGTTACAGCGATTAATCAAAGTCTGAGACAACTTGGCCTTTGTGCACACATAAGATGTTGAAGAGCTTTCACTTTAGGTCACGCAAAGTGGGAGCAATAATCAGAAGTTTTGCAATCATAATTGTGTTGACCTTTAGTGCAGTAGTGAAAATATTCACAGCGCTTGCTTCACTTTTTCACATTTTAAGTTGCAGCTTTATCCACAAATGGGAAAAAAAAACAACAAACATTTTTGTCCTCAAAATTCTACACAGAATACCCGATGACGAGGTGAAATTGGGTAAAATAAATTTTGTCCTCAAAATTTGACGCACAAAACCCTATAATAACAATGTTAAATGGAATAAATTCCTTTTTGTTCTCAAAATTCTACACACAATACCAAATGACAATGTGAATTGTAATAAATACATTTTTGTACTAAACATTCTACACACAATACCCTATAACGACATTGTAAAATGGAATAATTTAATTTCTGTCCTCAAAATTCTACACACAATAACCTATGACAATGTGAAATGGAATACATTGATTTTTGTCTTCTCCTCTCTGAGTTACCATCTTATCGTGGTAGAGGAGTTTGCGTGTCCCAATGATTCTAGGAGCTATGTTGTCCGGGGGCTTTAAGCTCCCTTGTAGGGTCTCCCAAGGCAAACAGGTCCTAGGTGAGGGATCAGACCATACTTGCCAACCCTCCCGGATTTTCCGGGAGAATCCCGAAATTCAGCGTCTCTCCCGAAAACCTCCCGAAATTCAGGCGGAGCTGGATTCCACGCCCCTCCAGCTCCATGCGGACCTGACTCAGCAATGTTGTGACCCTCTTAAACAGGACAATACTGCCATCTACTGTACATACAATAGAATAGACTGTACTTTATTGATCCCTGGGGGAAATTCAGCACCACAGTTCGCTCACAATAAACAATGATAATAATAAATAATATAATATGTATAATATATTCTATATATAATATATGAATAATATAAATATATTCTACATATATACAACATTTAAGTGCAGTCAAGGAACATATGCATTAGGGAGTCTGTTCTGAAGCCCACAGTAAAGAGACGTAACTTCATCACGTCGCCTGGTTATTGACTCCAACCCAATATATTACACCGTTGACGAGCAAAATGAAGAAATACGCTTGCAAGTTCCAAAACAAATGGAAACAAGAATTTCAGTTTATTCAGGAGAGTTCAAAGGGGAAGGGGTATGATGCCTGTAAATTTTTTAGAACAGATTTTTTAATTGAACACGGTGGCCAAACAGATATACTAAGTCATGAACGATCAGCGAAACACAAAGCATTCGCAGCGCAGCATCGTTCACAACCCAGTATTATGGGTCACCTCGCAAAATGGAGACCCGATGGTGTAAGTTATGCTGAGACAAAGATGGTTATGCTGATAGCTGGAAGCATCATCCCATTCTCCTGTGCGGATGTCTACAACAAATCCGTGAAGGATATGTTCCCGGATTCGGAGATCGCTCGCCAGTACGCAAATAGCAGAACAAAGGTTACTCAAATAGTGAAAGGTAAGTGTTGATGTTTTTGTTTTAGTAACCAGCAAGCACAGTACAGTTAGTAGAACAACTGTGTTTTTATTACTGTGTATTTGATAGGTGCCGTCGGAAATTCAACAATTTATTTTGTTTGTATATATAATCAAATAAATACATGTATATATAGTTAGAATTCACTGAAAGTCAAGAATTTCATATATATATATATATATATATATATATATATATATATATATATATATATATATATCAATCAATCAATCAATCAATCAATCAATCAATGTTTACTTATATAGCCCTAAATCACTAGTGTCTCAAAGGGCTGCACAAACCACAACACAAACCACTACGACATCCTCGGTAGGCCCACATAAGGGCAAGGAAAACTCGGGACGAAAGCAATGGATGTCGAGCGGGTCTAACATGATACTGTGAAAGTTCAATCCATAACGGATCCAACACAGCAGCGAGAATCCAGTCCATATATATATATATATATATGTATATATATATATATATATATATATATATATATATATATATATATATATATATATATAGATAGATATATATATATAGATACATATATATATATATATATATATATATATATATATATATATATATATATATATATATATATACATATATATATATATATATATATATATGAAATACTCAAGTTGATGAATTATACTCCTCAGCTCTTAACCACGCCCCCTGCCCCAACCATTGAGTCCGACTGGACCATGTTCCGCACCTTTATTGTCGAGGCAGCCGATTGGAGATGTGGCCGCAAGGTAGTTGGTGCCTGTCGTGGCGGTAATCCGAGAACCCGTTGGTGGACACTAGCGGTGAGGGATGCCGTCAAACTGAAGGAGTCCTATCGGGTTCTTTGGTCTCATAGGACTCCGGAGGCAGCAGACAGGTACTGACAGGCCAAGCGGTGTGCAGCTTCAGGGGTCGCGGAGGCAAAAATTCAGACATGGGAGGAGTTCCGGACGGCTTCGAAGCGATTCAGGACCACCATCCGCCGCCTCAGGAAGGGGAAGCAGTGCACTGTCATCACCGTGTATGATGCGGATGGTGTGGATCGGTGGAGGGAATACTTCGAAGAGCTCCTCAATCCCACCAACACATCTTCCTATGAGGAAGCAGTGCCTGTGGAATCTGTTGTGGCCTCTCCTATTTCTGGGTCTGAGGTTGCTGAGGTAGTTAAAAAGCTCCTCGGCGGCAAGGCCCCGGGGGTGGATGAGATCCGCCCGGAGTTCCTTATGGCTCTGGATGCTGTGGGGCTGTCTTGGTTGACAAGACTCTGCAACATCGCATGGACATCGGGGGCGGTGCCTCTGGATTGGCAGACCGGGGTGGTAGTCCCTCTCTTTAAGAAAGGGGACCGGAGGGTGTGTTCCAACTGTCGTGGGATCACACTCCTCAGCCTTCCCGGTAAGGTTTTTTAATGTGTACTGGAGAGGAGGCTACCCCAAATAGTCGAACCTCGGATTCAGGAGGAACAGTGTGGTCTTCGTCCTGGTCGTGGAACTGTAGACCAGCTCTATACTCTCGGCAGGGTTCTTGAGGGTGCATGGGAGTTTGCCCAACCAGTCTACATGTGCTTTGTGGACTTGGAGAAGGCATTCGACCGTGTCCCTCGGGAAGTCCTGTGGGGAGTGCTCAGAGAGTATGGGGCATCGAAGTGTCTGATTGTGGCGGTCCGCTCCCTGTATGATCAGTGTCAGAGCTTGGTCCGCATTGCCGGCAGTAAGTCGGACACTTTTCCAGTGATGGTTGGACTCCACCAATGCTTTCCTTTGTCACCGATTCTGTTCATAACCTTTATGGACAGAATTTCCAGGCGCAGTCAAGACGTTGAGGGGTTCCGGTTTGGTGCCCGCGGGATTAGGTCTCTGCTTTTTGCAGATGATGTGTTCCTGATGGCTTCATCTGACCGGGATCTTCAGCTCTCACTGGATCGGTCCGCAGCCGAGTATGAAGCCTAACCTTAACTGGAATGAAAATCAGCACCTCCAAGTCCGAGTCCATGGTTTTCGCCTGTAAAAGGGTGGAGTGCCATCTCCGGTTTGGGGAGGAGACCCTGCCCCAAGTGGAGGAGTTCAAGTACCTAGGAGTCTTGTTCACGAGTGAGGGAAGAGTGGATCGTGAGATCAACAGGCGGGTTGGTGCGGCGTCTTCAGTAAAGCGGATGTTGTACCTATCCGTTGTGGTGAAGAAGAAACTGAGCCGGAAGGCAAAGCTCTCAATTTACCGGTCGATCTACGTTCCCATCCTCACCTATGGTCATGAGCTTTGGGTTATGACTGAAAGGATAAGATCACGGGTACAAGCGGCCGAAATAAGCTTCTTCTGCCGGGTGGCGGGGCTCTCCCTTAGAGACAGGGTGAGTAGCTCTGCCATCCGGGAGGAGCTCAAAGTAAAGCTGCTGCTCCTCCACATCGAGAGGAGCCAGATGAGGTGGTTCGGGCATCTGGTCAGGATGCCACCCGAACGCCTCCCTAGGGAGGTGTTTAGGGAACGTCCAACCGGTAGGAGGGCACGGGGAAGACTATGTCTCCCTGCTGGCCTGGGAACGCCTCGGGATCCCCCGGGAAGAGCTGGACGAAGTTGCTGGGGAGAGGGAAGTCTGGGCTTCTCCGCTTAGGCTGCTGCCCCCGCGACCCGACCTCGGATAAGCAGAAGAAGATGGATGGATGGATTTTTGTCTTCAGAATTCTACACACAACACCCTATACTGACAATGTGAAATGGAAAACATTCACGTGTACCCTCAAAATTCTCCACAGAAAACCCTATAATGACAACGTGATATGGAATCATTTTATTTTGGTCCTAAAAAATGCTACACAGAATTACCTATAATGACAATGTCAAATGGAATGAATTAATTTTCGTCCTCAAAATTCTACACACAATACCCTATAATGACAATGTGAAATGAAGTTAATTAGTTTTTAAAAACAGTTTATTTAATTTCACATTCTGTGTAGAACTTTGAAGACAAAAAGGATTTTATTCCATTTCGCACTGTCATTGTAGGGTATTTTGTGTAGAATTTTGAGGACAGAAATTAAATTAATCCATTTTCCATTTTCGTTATAGGTTATTGTGTGTAGAATTTTGAGGAAAAATATTAAGATAAATCCATTTCACATTGTGATTGTAGTGTTTTGTCTGTAGAGTTTTGAGGACAGAAATGAATTTAATCCATTTCACATTGTCATTATAGGATATTGTTTGTAAAATTTGGAGGACAAAAATTAATTATTCCATTTCACACTGTCTTTGTAGGGTATTCTGTGTAGAATTCTGAGGACAAAAATTAATGTATTCCATTTCACATTGTCTTTATAGGGTATTCTGTGTAGAATTTTGAGGACAAAAATTTATATATTCCGTTTAACATTGTCATTATAGGATATTCTGTGTAGAAAAGGGAATTCATTCCATATCACTTTGTCATTATAGGGTTTTGTGTGTAGAATTTTGATGACAGAAATAAATATATTCAATTTTTAATTGTCATTGTAGGGTATTGTGTGTAGAATTTTGAGGACAGAAATGAATTCATTCCATTTCACCTTGTCGTTAAAGGGTATTCTGAGTAGAATTCCGAGGACAAAAATGTATGTATTCCATTTTATATTGTCATCATATGGTATTGTGTGTAAAATTTCGAGGACAAAAATTAATGTATTCCATTTCAAATTGTCATTATACGGTATTGTGTGTAGAATTTTGCGGACAAAAATGAATTTTTCCATTCCACATTGTCATTATAGGGCAGTGATCCCCCACTTTGGACAAGGGGGAGTTTTCAAGTCCCACCTGCCCCCATCGCCACAACAGAACGCTAATGCCAAGCTTAACATTTTCAAATTTATTGAACATCAAGTAACATTCAAGTCAGGGTTTCCCACACATTCATTTATTTGTGGCGGCTCGCCACGAAAGAATTACGGCCGCCAAAGATAAAAAATAAAAAAAATGTTCGGCTTTTGACTCGCTTGACCGCTCATAAAAGCAGTGGGACTCTGTCTGTGAATGGAGCTTGTAGTTACATGTTATATAAATATGTAAATATGATATAAATATGTATATAAATATGTACATAAAGTGTTGTAATTATATTCCAACTCCGCGTTCTTCTTGGTCATTGCCACCGCAAGAATATAATAATAAAAAAATGTTTTTAAGTGAAATTCCCTGTCATGCCCCACCTGTCATGTCTCTATTCCCCAACTTTGAGAAACGCTGTTATAGGGTATTCTGTGTATAATTTTTATGACACAAATTAATGTATTCCATTTCACATTGTCATTATAGGGTATTATGTGTAAAATTTTGAGGACAAAAAGGAAGTTGTTCCATGTCAAATTGTCATTATAGGGTATCGTGTGTACAATTTTTAGGACAGAAATCAATTTAATCCATTTCACTTTGTAGGATATTGTGTGTAGAATTTTGAGGACAGAGATTAATTTAATCCATTTCACATTGTCATTGTAGGATATTGTGTGTAGAATTTTGAGGACCAAAATTGATTTTTCCATTCCACATTGTCATTATAGAGTATTGTGTGTAGAATTTTGAGGACAAAAATTAATGTATTCCATTTCACATTGTCAATATAGGGTATTGTGTGTAGAAATTTGAGGACAAAAAATAATTTATTCCATTTCACATTGTCATTATAGGGTATTGTGTGTAGAAATTTGAGGACAAAAATCTATTTATTCCATTTCACATTGTCATTATAGGGTATTGTGTGTAGAATTTTGAGGACAAAAATTAATGTATTCCATTTCACATTGTCAATATAGGGTATTGTGTGTAGAAATTTGAGGACAAAAATTAATTTATTCCATTTCACATTGTCATTATAGGGTATTATGTGTAAAATTTTGAGGACAAAAAGGAAGTTATTCCATGTCACATTGTCATTATAGGGTATTATGTGTAGAATTTTCGGACAGAAATGAATTTAATCCATTTTATTTTGTAGGGTATTGTGTGTAGAATGTTGAGGACTAAAATTAATTTAATCCTTTTCACATTGTTATTGTAGGATATTGTGTGTTGAATTTTGTGGACAAAAATGATTTTTTCCATTCCACATTGTCATTATAGGGTTTTCTATGTAGAATTTTGAGGACAAAAATTTATGTATTCCATTTCACATTGTCGTTAGAGGGTACAGTATTTTTTGTAGAATTTTGAGGACAAAAATGAATGTATTCCATTTCACATTGTCATTATAGGGTACAGTATTGTTTGTAGAATTTTGAGGACAAAAATGAATTTATTCCATTTCACATTGTCATTATAGAGTATTGTGTGTAGAATTTTGAGGACAAAAATACATTTATTCCATTTCACTTTGTCATTATAGGGTATTGTGTGTAGAATTTTGAGGACAGAAATTAATGTATTCCATTTTGGAACAAGGCTGTGACAAAACAAAATATTTTCTTCCGTTTTTTAATACTTTTCTTTCCTCCATCTTCTGTGAGGACATGTTAAACAAACATTTATTTCCTCGCACCAAAGCCCATCAAACACTGTCACTTACAGCCCACGTTTGTTGACTCAGCTAAGACAACCCAGGCACGCGGGGTCACTGGCACCTGTTGGCATGTCCACCTGTACGTTCATGACTCACATGCACGCCCTGACATTGACATGCCGTCTGTTAGCCTGTGTTAGCTCAGCGTCGTTGGAGCGCGACAAGACTGAAAGAAAGTCTCACACAGAGTTTGAAGAAACTGCCATGCAAATGTCAGGAGGGACGCCACATGAACCCAACGCCAACACGCCGTCTTGGCGCCTTTGTATGTGCAGGAGAAGGTGGGTAGGACACGTTGGAGGGGTGGGGTGTGGGGGAGGGGAGGGGGGGTAACTACTGCGTTGCTCAGTACAAACTACAACTTTCTAATACTTTGTTTTTGTCTTACTCGCTGACTTCTCATTTGTTTGGATTTAAAAACAACAAAATAAATGATTCAGAGTAAAAACATTTTTACCTTAATTAAGTGCAAAACGGTTGTTTGAGTCACAAAAAGGAAATTTAAATTTTATATATATATATATATATATATATATATATATATATATATATATATATATATATATATATATATATATTGTGGAGGTTTCCTGGGTCTCGCCCGGCTTCTTCTGACCACAGTATCACACAGCTCAGGATACAGGTTTGACACAGTATTTAATACATCTTTTACTTTACACAATTGTCCGTCTGTCCAGCTTTTCAGCTGTCCCTTGTTCGTCTCTGTGCGTCTGTCCTGTGTCCTCCTGCGTCCTCATGCCTCTCTCCATTTCATGGTCTCCAGCGCTGATAATAAAGGGAACAGGTGATTAGATCACTCGTTCCAGCTGAGGTATCCACTCACCTGTTGGCTGCTTCATGGCCGGCCCCTGCACACACCCCGCCCGCAGGGGACGCGCGGAACACGCCCCTCTCCACATGCCTCCACCGCCAGACACAGGCCGGGCATCCCCACACATTGTGTCACTAACTGGTTAAACCCCGGCCAATATGTTCCTAAAATTATGGGATACGTAAGGTGCGCGCTTGCGGCAACCTTAACCTTATGCTTTTGACCCCCCCCCCCCCCCTCCCCCCCCACACGAGCAGAGACTGAAGGCCCGCCCCAGCACGTAGTAGCGGAGGGCCCCGACCGCCCATCGGATGGCGAGGCACTCCCTCTCCACCGTACTGTACCTCGCCTCCCGGTCCAACAACTTCCGGCTGATGAAAAGTATGGGGCGATCGACGCAATCCACCCGCTGGGTCAAAACCGCCCTCAGTCCCCGGCCCGACGCGTCTGCCTGCAGACAGAAAGGGATGTTAAAATTTGCAGTACCGGCTCCTCACAGAGTGCTTTCTTTACCTCCTCAAACACCTGCTGGCACCGCTCCATCCACTGAACCAGGTCTGGAGCACCCTTCCGGGTGAGGTCTGTCAGTGGGCTGGTCAGGTCCGCAAACCGGGGAATAAATCGACAGTAATAGCCCGCCAGACCCAAAAACTGCCTCACCTCTTTTTTAGTCTTGTCAACCTGCGGCTGAAGCCCCCCCCCCCCACCCAAGTGGTACCCCAGATACTGTACCTCCCTCCGGCCAACCGCGCACTTCGCCGGGTTGGCGGTGAGCCCCGCCCGCCTCAAGGACTCGAGCACCGCCCCCACCCGCCGCAGGTGATTTTCCCAGCTGCTACTCTGGATGATAACATCATCCAGGTAGGCAGCCGCGTATGCAGCGTGGGGTCGCAGCACCCGGTCCATGAGGCGCTGGAACGTGGCAGGCGCACCGAACAACCCGAACGGGAGCGTCACAAACTGGTATAAACCTTCCGGAGTGGAGAAGGCCGATTTTTCCCGGGACTCTGGTGATAAGGGAATCTGCCAGTAGCCCTTGGTTAAATCCAGTGTCGTGAAAAAACGAGCAGTGCCCAGCCGATCCAGAAGCTCGTCGACCCGAGGCATTGGGTACGCGTCAAAACGTGACACCTCATTCACCTTGCGGTAATCCACACAGAACCGCACAGACCCATCCTTCTTCCCTACAAGAACGATAGGGCTGCACCACGCACTGTGGGATTATTCTATTACTCCTAATTCCAGCATGGTTTTTAATTCGTCCCGAATTATTTTGCGTTTGTGCTCGGGAAGCCTGTATGGCCGAGACCGCACCGTAATCCCCGGGCTGGTCTCAATATGATGTTGGATGAGATCCGTGCGCCCGGGCCGCGAGGAGAACACATCTGCATAGCGCCGCTGTAACTCAGCAACCTCCGCTCTTTGAGCCAATGTGAGCTGGTCATCACAGGGAAGAGGAGAAGTAGAGGCAGAGTGCGTGATCTCTGGCCCCAACTCCTCCTCCTCTCTCACTACCGTCACCATGGAGACAGGCTCGGCCTCCCTCCATGATTTCAGTAGGTTTACATGGTAAATTTGTAAGCCTCCACCTCGGTCCGAGCGCCGAACCTCGTAGTCCACATCATTTACCTGCCGTGTGACCTCAAAGGGTCCTTGCCACTTTGCTAGTAATTTTGAGCTGGAAGTTGGGAGTAGTACAAGTATTTTTTCTCCCGGTGAAAATTTTCTCAGCTGGGTTCCCTTGTTGTACTACGCTGTTGCCGTTGCTGGGCGCAGAGCAAATTTTCGCGTGACAAGTGCCCCACCTGGTGGAGTTTTGCTCGCAGGTCCATAACGTATTGTATTTCGTTTTTACTGCGGCTTGAACCTTCCTCCCAGCTTTCTTTAATTAGGTCCAATACACCGCGCGGCTTCCTGCCAAATAACAACTCGAACGGTGCAAAACCGGTAGAGGTCTGGGGTGCCTCCCGCATCGCAAACATTAGAGGATCCAGCCATTTATCCCAATTAGGTTTGTCCTCGTGCGTGAAATTACGGATCATGGTTTTCAGCGTTTTATTAAACTGTTCCACCAGCCCGTCAGTTTGTGGGAGGTATACACTGGTGCGGATCGCTTTAATCCCCAATAACCCGTACAGTTCCTTTATCGTGCGTGACATAAAGGACTTGCCTTGGTCCGTCAAAATCTCTTTCGGGATTCCGACGCGGGAAATGACCGTGAAGAGTGCTTGCGCCACACTCTTGGCAGAGATGGAGCGCAGCGGCACTGCTTCGGGATACCGCGTTGCGTAATGCACCACAACTAACACAAAGCGATATCCCCGTGTGCTTGGGTTAAATGGTCCGATGAGGTCCATCCCAATTCTTTCGAACGGGACCTCCATGAGTGGTAATGGGCGCAAAGGGGCCTTCGGGACGGCCGCCGGGTTTACAAGCTGGCAATCCGGACAGGCAGCACACCAGCGGCGTATGTCTGCCCGGATGCCTGGCCAATAGAAACTTACCATGACCCGATTGAGTGTTTTCTCGTACCCCAAGTGGCCAGCGAGGGGATTGCAGTGCCCCGCCTGGAAAACCATTTCCCGGCGGGGTTTTGGCACCAACAACTGGTTGGACTCCTCACCTGTTTGAGTGTCACGGCTCACTCTATATAACCTATCCCTAATAATCACAAAGTGGGGGAATACCTGCGTTTTCCCCGGGCGCACCAGCTGACCGTCTATGCAAACCACCTGGTCCCAGGCCACGCGCAAAGTTTCATCGCGGGACTGCTCAAGGGGAAAATCCTCCGTGGACTGCCAGCGGAGGGCCGGTGGGGCCTCCCGCGAAGCCCCTGCCGGTTCCCGCCTGTCAGTGCCGGATGAATCCGCGTCGCCAGCGAGTACTGCGCGGATATTCCCCTGTCCTACAGTCCGTGAACGCATCCCCACACATTGTGTCACTAACTGGTTAAACCCCGGCCAATTTGTTCCTAAAATTATGGGATACGTAAGGTGCGCGCTTGCGGCAACCTTAACCTTATGCTTTTGACCCCCCCCCCCCCTCCCCCCCCCCCACACGAGCAGAGACTGAAGGCCCGCCCCAGCACGTAGTAGCGGAGGGCCCCGACCGCCCATCGGATGGCGAGGCACTCCCTCTCCACCGTACTGTACCTCGCCTCCCGGTCCAACAACTTCCGGCTGATGAAAAGTATGGGGCGATCGACGCAATCCACCCGCTGGGTCAAAACCGCCCTCAGTCCCCGGCCCGACGCGTCTGCCTGCAGACAGAAAGGGATGTTAAAATTTGCAGTACCGGCTCCTCACAGAGTGCTTTCTTTACCTCCTCAAACACCTGCTGGCACCGCTCCATCCACTGAACCAGGTCTGGAGCACCCTTCCGGGTGAGGTCTGTCAGTGGGCTGGTCAGGTCCGCAAACCGGGGAATAAATCGACAGTAATAGCCCGCCAGACCCAAAAACTGCCTCACCTCTTTTTTAGTCTTGTCAACCTGCGGCTGAAGCCCCCCCCCCCCCACCCAAGTGGTACCCCAGATACTGTACCTCCCTCCGGCCAACCGCGCACTTCGCCGGGTTGGCGGTGAGCCCCGCCCGCCTCAAGGACTCGAGCACCGCCCCCACCCGCCGCAGGTGATTTTCCCAGCTGCTACTCTGGATGATAACATCATCCAGGTAGGCAGCCGCGTATGCAGCGTGGGGTCGCAGCACCCGGTCCATGAGGCGCTGGAACGTGGCAGGCGCACCGAACAACCCGAACGGGAGCGTCACAAACTGGTATAAACCTTCCGGAGTGGAGAAGGCCGATTTTTCCCGGGACTCTGGTGATAAGGGAATCTGCCAGTAGCCCTTGGTTAAATCCAGTGTCGTGAAAAAACGAGCAGTGCCCAGCCGATCCAGAAGCTCGTCGACCCGAGGCATTGGGTACGCGTCAAAACGTGACACCTCCTTCACCTTGCGGTAATCCACACAGAACCGCACAGACCCATCCTTCTTCCCTACAAGAACGATAGGGCTGCACCACGCACTGTGGGATTCTTCTATTACTCCTAATTCCAGCATGGTTTTTAATTCGTCCCGAACTATTTTGCGTTTGTGCTCGGGAAGCCTGTATGGCCGAGACCGCACCGTAATCCCCGGGCTGGTCTCAATATGATGTTGGATGAGATCCGTGCGCCCGGGCCGCGAGGAGAACACATCTGCATAGCGCCGCTGTAACTCAGCAACCTCCGCTCTTTGAGCCAATGTGAGCTGGTCATCACAGGGAAGAGGAGAAGTAGAGGCAGAGTGCGTGATCTCTGGCCCCAACTCCTCCTCCTCTCTCACTACCGTCACCATGGAGACAGGCTCGGCCTCCCTCCATGATTTCAGTAGGTTTACATGGTAAATTTGTAAGCCTCCACCTCGGTCCGAGCGCCGAACCTCGTAGTCCACATCATTTACCTGCCGTGTGACCTCAAAGGGTCCTTGCCACTTTGCTAGTAATTTTGAGCTGGAAGTTGGGAGTAGTACAAGTATTTTTTCTCCCGGTGAAAATTTTCTCAGCTGGGTTCCCTTGTTGTACTACGCTGTTGCCGTTGCTGGGCGCAGAGCAAATTTTCGCGTGACAAGTGCCCCACCTGGTGGAGTTTTGCTCGCAGGTCCATAACGTATTGTATTTCGTTTTTACTGCGGCTTGAACCTTCCTCCCAGCTTTCTTTAATTAGGTCCAATACACCGCGCGGCTTCCTGCCAAATAACAACTCGAACGGTGCAAAACCGGTAGAGGTCTGGGGTGCCTCCCGCATCGCAAACATTAGAGGATCCAGCCATTTATCCCAATTAGGTTTGTCCTCGTGCGTGAAATTACGGATCATGGTTTTCAGCGTTTTATTAAACCGTTCCACCAGCCCGTCAGTTTGTGGGAGGTATACACTGGTGCGGATCGCTTTAATCCCCAATAACCCGTACAGTTCCTTTATCGTGCGTGACATAAAGGACTTGCCTTGGTCCGTCAAAATCTCTTTCGGGATTCCGACGCGGGAAATGACCATGAAGAGTGCTTGCGCCACACTCTTGGCAGAGATGGAGCGCAGCGGCACTGCTTCGGGATACCGCGTTGCGTAATGCACCACAACTAACACAAAGCGATATCCCCGTGTGCTTGGGTTAAATGGTCCGATGAGGTCCATCCCAATTCTTTCGAACGGGACCTCCATGAGTGGTAATGGGTGCAAAGGGGCCTTCGGGACGGCCGCCGGGTTTACCAGCTGGCAATCCGGACAGGCAGCACACCAGCGGCGTATGTCTGCCCGGATGCCTGGCCAATAGAAACTTACCATGACCCGATTGAGTGTTTTCTCGTACCCCAAGTGGCCAGCGAGGGGATTGCAGTGCCCCGCCTGGAAAACCATTTCCCGGCGGGGTTTTGGCACCAACAACTGGGTGGACTCCTCACCTGTTTGAGTGTCACGGCTCACTCTATATAACCTATCCCTAATAATCACAAAGTGGGGGAATACCTGCGTTTTCCCCGGGCGCACCAGCTGACCGTCTATGCAAACCACCTGGTCCCAGGCCACGCGCAAAGTTTCATCGCGGGACTGCTCAAGGGGAAAATCCTCCGTGGACTGCCAGCGGAGGGCCGGTGGGGCCTCCCGCGAAGCCCCTGCCGGTTCCCGCCTGTCAGTGCCGGATGAATCCGCGTCGCCAGCGAGTACTGCGCGGATATTCCCCTGTCCTACAGTCCGTGAACGCATCCCCACACATTGTGTCACTAACTGGTTAAACCCCGGCCAATTTGTTCCTAAAATTATGGGATACGTAAGGTGCGCGCTTGCGGCAACCTTAACCTTATGCTTTTGACCCTCATACCAAATTTCCACTGGCACAATCGGATACTCGTGCACATCCCCATGAATACACCTGATTTTTCCCCGTGTCGCCTGCCTCAACACCCCGGGTCGAACCAGGTTTTGGTGAATCATGGACTGTTTACACCCCGAATCCACCATCGCCCGGTATGTACTCCCTTGTATTCTTACCGGAACACAGTACGTCTCTACTAAATCGGGGGCGGGTGCTGGGGCCCTGACAACCTGCATCACCTGCCCCACCTCAATCAAGGAGCACTCTCGGCGCACGTGACCCGGTTGACCGCAACCCCAGCACACCGGCCCGGGTGTCTGAGGCGCACTCTGTGAGGGAAGCCCTCTCTGGACAGCGTTGTTACCCTGAAACGGACAAGGAGTCAGACCATTATTTTCCCCTTTCTCCCCCTTTGTGGGATGTGTATGTGTGTGTGACTGGGTGCGTGTGTGCTTGTGTTGATTGTTCAAGGAGGGGACCTGATCCTTGCTTCCCGGTCCTCCGGCCAGGTGAGGGCGCCACTCCAGTGCCAGTCGGTCTGGTGGTGGGAATCGTCGGCGTGGAGCTGGGATGGGCCTTTCCGCTGCCTTTGGTGTGTTGTCTCTGTGGACCGCTAGGTGGTCCTCAGCCAGTGCCACTGCTGTTTTAACCTCCGTTGGACGGTGGTATCTCACCCATGCTGCGGTCCTGGGCGGGAGGGCGTCGACAAACTGCTCCAGGAGTATTCTTTCCACCACTTGAGGATCTTGCCCATTTGGTTGAAGCCATCTGTTCGCCGCGTCCCTCATTTGCTGCGCCAGGACGAATGGGCGGTCTTCTTGGCCCAATTTCATTGCTCGGAACCTTCTCCGGTGATCCTCCGAGCTGCTGCCGACCCGATCTAGGATGGCGTGGCGTAAATTGTCATACTGCATCCTGGCGGCTGCCGGGAGGGCCAACGCCGCTCGATGTGCCTCCCCCACCAGAAGCGGTAGCAGCTTCATGCCCCACTCTGCCTCTGGCCATCCGCATGAGGTCGCAGTGGCCTCGAAGACATCCAGGAAGGTGTGGGGATCTTCTGCCTCCCCCATTCGCTGCATGGATGTCGCTGCTCCCCCTCCTACCGTGGATCTGTCCATCATCTGCTGGATTAGCTGCGTCTGTTGCCGGCTTGCTGCCGATACCTCGGCCAGCACTTGCCCGAGCGTCTCCAGGGGTGATGTGGTGGACATCGTCGTGGTTCGCTTAGGTTGGGTGCCAGTTGTGGAGGTTTCCTGCGTCTCGCCCGGCTTCTTCTGAGCACAATATCACACAGCTCAGGATACAGGTTTGACACAGTATTTAATACATCTTTTATTTTAAACAATTGTCCGTCTGTCCAGCTTTTCAGCTGTCCCTTGTTCGTGTCTGTGCGTCTGTCCTGTGTCCTCCTGCGTCCTCATGCCTCTCTCCATTTCATGGTCTCCAGCGCTGCTAATAAAGGGAACAGGTGATTAGATCACTCGTTCCAGCTGAGGTATCCACTCACCTGTTGGCTGCTTCATGGCCGGCCCCTGCACACACCCCGCCCGCAGGGGACGCGCGGAACACGCCCCTCTCCACACATATATATATATATATATATATATTTATATATATATATATATATATATATATATATATATATATATACACATATATATAATATGTGTATATACATAATGTATAATATGTGTGTATATATATTTATACACACACACACACATACATATATATATACTGTATACAAATATATATACGCATGCATAGACATATATACAAAAATATATATACATACACATATATATACATACAAAATATATATACATATATGTATATATATATATATATATATATATATATATATATATATATATATATATATATATATATATATAAAGACGCTGAGATCATTATCCATGCGTTTGTTACGTCTCGCCTCGATTACTGTAACGTATTATTTTCGGGTCTCCCCATGTCTAGCATTAAAAGATTACAGTTGGTACAAAATGCGGCTGCTAGACTTTTGACAAGAACAAGAAAGTTTGATCACATTACGCCTGTACTGGCTCACCTGCACTGGCTTCCTGTGCACTTAAGATGTGACTTTAAGGTTTTACTACTTACGTATAAAATACTACACGGTCTAGCTCCATCCTATCTTGCCGATTGTATTGTACCATATGTCCCGGCAAGAAATCTGCGTTCAAAGGACTCCGGCTTATTAATGATTCCCAAAGCCCAAAAAAAGTCTGCGGGCTATAGAGCATTTTCCGTTCGGGCTCCAGTACTCTGGAATGCCCTCCCGGTAACAGTTCGAGATGCCACCTCAGTAAAAGCATTTAAGTCTCACCTTAAAACTCATTTGTATACTCTAGCCTTTAAATGGACTCCCTTTTTAGACCAGTTGATCTGCCGTTGCTTTTCTTTTTCTCCTGTGTCCCACTCTCCCTTGTGGAGGGGGTCCGGTCCGATCCGGTAGACATGGATGACGTACTGGCTGTCCAGAGTCAAGATAAATGATAAATGGGTTGTACTTGTATAGCGCTTTTCTACCTTCAAGGTACTCAAAGCGCTTTGACACTACTTCCACATTTACCCATTCACACACACATTCACACACTGATGGAGGGAGCTGCCATGCAAGGCGCCAACCAGCACCCATCAGGAGCAAGGGTGAAGTGTCTGGCTCAGGACACAACGAACGTGACAAGGTTGGTTCTAGGTGGGATTTGAACCAGTGACCCTCGGGTTGCGCACGGCCACTCTTCCACTGCTCACTCATCACGCCGGACAGATATGTTATTGTCGTGGAACCCAGGATGAACCGCTCATCCAGAGTTAGGACCCAGGATGGACCGCTCGCCTGTGTATCGGCTGGGGACATCTCTGCGCTGCTGATCCGCCTCCGCTTGGGATGGTTTCCTGCTGGCTCCGCTGTGAGCAGGACTCTCACTGCTGTGTTGGATCCGCTTTGGACTGGACTCTCGCGGCTGTGTTGGATCCATTAGGGATTGAACTTTCACAGTATCACGTTAGACCCGCTCGACATCCATTGCTTTCGTCCTCTCCAAGGTTCTCATAGTCATCATTGTCACCGACGTCCCACTGGGTGCGAGTTTTCCTTGCCCTTATGTGGGCCTACCAAGGATGTCGTAGTGGTTTGTGTTTTGGTTTGTGCAGCCCTTTGAGACACTAGTGATTTAGGGCTATATAAGTAAATATATATATATATGTATATATATATACATATATATATAAATATATATATATATATATATATATATATATATATATATATATATATATATATATATATATATATATATATATATATATATATATATATATATATATATATATCTATATATATATATATATAGGCTTCACGGGGGCAGAGGGTTTAGTGCGTCTGCCTCACAATACGAAGGTCCTGAGTAGTCCTGGGTTCAATCCCGGGCCCGGGATCTTTCTGTGTGTAGTTTGCATCTTCTCCCCGTGAATGCGTGGGTTCCCTCCGGGTACTCCGGCTTCCTCCCACTTCCAAAGACATGCACCTGGGGATAACAATGCATTCCAATTCCAAAACCAAACCTGACCCAGCAACACTCAGAACTGCAATAAACAGAGCAATTGAGGAGACACAAACACGACACAGAACAAACCAAAAGTAGTGAAACAAAAATGAATATTATCAACAACAGTATCAATATTAATTATAATTTCAGCATAGCAGTGATTAAAAATCCCTCGTTGACATTATCATTAGACATTTATAAAAATAAAAAAAAAAGAACAATAGTGTCACAGTGGCTTACACTTGCATCGCATCTCATAAGCTTGACAACACACTGAGTCCAATGTTTTCACGAAGATAGAATAAGTCATATTTTTGGTTCGTTTAATAGCTAAAACAAATTTACATTATTGCAATCAGTTGATCAAACATTGTCCTTTACAATTATAAAAGCTTTTTTTTTTTTTTTCTTTAAATCTACTGCTCTGCTTGCATGTCAGCAGACTGGGGTAGATCCTGCTGAAATCCTATATATTGAATGAATAGAGAATCCTTTTAAATTAATTGGATTGCATTGTTATGGTATTGCTGTGTATAAAAAAATCGATATATATATATATATGTATATATATATATATATATATATATATATACATATATATATATATATATCCATCCATCCATCCATTTTCTACCGCTTATTCCCTTTCGGGGTCGCGGGGGGCGCTGGCGCCTATCTCAGCTACAATCGGGCGGAAGGCAGGGTACACCCTGGACAAGTCGCCACCTCATCGCAGGGCATATATATATATATATATATATATATATATATATATATATATATATATATATATATATATATATATACACACACACACACACACACACACACACGCACACACACACACACACACACACACACAGTCGTTCATAAATTATTCATTATTTGTCTGAGGCCTCGTAAAAATTATGTCACGGTCCCTGGATCGGTGGTTGGGGATCACTGCCATAAACCATGGACACATATACACACGGGCAGCACGGTGGGACAGGGGTTAGTGCGTCTGCCTCATAATACAAAGGTCCTGAGTAGTCCTGAGTTCAATCCCGGGCTCAGGATCTTTCTGTGTAGAGTTTGCATGTTCTCCCCGTGAATGCGTGGGTTCCCTCTGGGTACTCCGGCTTCCTCCCACTTCCAAAGACATCCACCTGGGGATAGGTTGATTGGCAACACTAAATTGGCCCAAGTGTGTGAATGTGAGTGTGAATGTTGTCTGTCTATCTGTGTTGGCCCTGCAATGAGGTGGCGACTTGTCCAGGGTGTACGCCACCTTCCGCCCGATTGTAGCTGAGATAAGCACCAGTGACCCCAAATGGAATAAGCGGTAGGAAATGGATAGATGGTTGGATGGACATATACACACATACCCCCGCCCACACTTTGCCACCACTTAAATCCAGGGGGCGATGGAGGGCTGGTGCAGCACTGAAAGAGCTGCAACTTCGCCACCTCTCCTGTTGCAAGTCTTGTAGTTTCTGTGTTGAAACATATTTATGTTTTTTTTTCTTTACCCCAGTCTTTTTTTAAATTATTTAAACCATTCATCATCACCAATACATTACTGCTCGCCTAAACCTCCCTTTTCATTCATTCATGTATTTACACTACACCCAGTTTTAGTGCTCACACTGTTCATTTTCCTTAAGCCACTTTTTCAGATGTGCGGATACAATTTTTACTGTGATTTTAACTCCAGTTGCAAAGACTTCCCCAAATGTGAAACCTTTACTGAGAACCCAGACTTGACCCAGAGTCCACCACCTTTTCACTCCACACCTCCCATACCACTGCACACCTTCACCACTCTACCTTTATACTTCTGTACACACCACATCAGGGGCTAATCCATTAATACACTTAAAACAGCTTTCAAAAATGAGAAATGTGTAGAATTATATATATATTTGAGTAATAAGGCAGTGATGATGACTTTGTATGTGGATGTATGTAGGACACGTTCCTCTTCCAACATGACTGGTGCACAGTCATGTTGGAGGAGGAAGGAGCCCCGCTCCAAACTGTTCCCACAAGGTTGGGAACATGGAATTGTCTAAAATGTTTTGGTATCCTGGCACATTCCGAGTTCCTTTCACTGGAACTAAGGGGCCAAGCCCAATTCCTGAAAAACAACCCCACACCATAATTCCTCCTCCACCAACTTTCACACTCGTATGCAGTCCGAAATGTAGCATTCTCCTGGCAACCTCCAAGCCCTGACTGGTCCATCAGATTGCCAGATGGAAAAGTGTGATTCATCACTCCAGAGAAGGCGTCCACTGCTCTAAAGTCCAGTGGCGACGTGTTTTACACCACTGCATCCCACGCTTTGCATTGGACTTGGTGATATATGGCTTAGACACAGCTGATCGGCCATGGAAACCCATTCCATTTAGCTCTCTGTGTACTGTACGTGGACTAATTGGAAGGTCACATGAAGTTTGGAGCTCTGTAGCAACTGACTGTGCAGAAAGTTTTTGCATTATGCGCTGACCCCTCTCTGTCAGTTTACGTGGCCTACCACTTAGTGGCTGATTTTCTGTCGTTCTCAAACGCTTCCATTTTCTTACAATAAAGCCGACAAAGTTGGACTTGATTGACGCAAAATAAAGACAAAATTGCCTTTTTTTTGTGGTCCTCTTTATTTAGAAAAGTATCGAGATACATTTTCATGCCGTTGGCAATATATTGGTATAGGGACATCACTTTAAGCCGCAGAGTGCAAAGCGTAGGAAAAAGTAGGTCACATTTGTTTGATTGTAAAACACAACGACTTTATTTTGCTGTGCACCTCCACCAATGACTTGTTGGGTAAAGCCTGTAAGATGAATAACTAAGCCTTGGTCAAGGTGTTCCTCACCATTAACTCCAAGGAACGTTCTAAGAACATCTCATCATACCATCTATTTATTGGAAAGTCCCTCCTTGATCAGCTGAAGACAGGAAGTAACTTTTCCACTGGAAACAAAGCACCCGCTGGGGTTAAGCGGTGACCTTTAAGCGGCCTTAGCTGATGTGTACACAGACACTCTCCAGGAGGGGAAGGACGTCCTCACCCTTGCATTTCTTAGCCCTAAGGTCCCCACATGGACAGATGTCTTCTCAAACACATGTTCTTGCATTTCTGATCTTCTTGAGACCTCAGTCAAATTCCTCTTTAGGACCACCCTTTCTAGATTTATAAAGATGTGTATTTACAACATGAATAATATATACATACTATTTGAATATAAAAAAGGAACATTTTTTGTTATTTAAAAAATGTTTTTGTTTGTATTTACTTTCACACGTATGATTTTCTTTCTTCTTCTTCTTCTTCTTCTTCTTCTTCTCCAGATTTTGGCGTGCTCTACCTTCCACATTTCTCACCCGATTCAAAATGTTCCAGCTTCAAACTGTTCAGTCTATTCAGGAATCGCAGGCTTTCCCTTGACAAATTCCAAAAATTCCCAGATTTCCCAGAATTCCAGCTTTTCCAGGATATTTTCCCCATTCAAAATTAATTAGCCATTTTTCAAACTTCCACCATTCCCACATTTTTCAACCGATTCAAAGCATTCCACCTTCGACACATTCCAACATTTTGGAAATTCAAACTTCTTATTTTCCAACTTCAAAAAAATTCCAGGATTTTCCAGAATTCCTGGTTTCCACAGCCCTAGTTCCAGCGCATTTCAACCGTTCCACTGTAAAAACATTTCTCTTAATCAGGACAAAAAACAACGTTTTTTTTTTACCTGGAAAAATTGCCAGTTTCCCTGAAATTCCAGGAATTCCGTAATACCTTTTCTCATTTCAACATGTTACTAGTTCAACATTTCTTGACCAATTTTTAAAATTACAACGCCAACCATTTATTATTTATTCAGACCATTCACAATCCCTGCCTTTCCCGGAAATACCAATTTTTGGAGGAAATTCCCATTGAAATTAATGAGACATTCTTCAAAGTTCCACAACATTCACATTTTTCACCTGATTCAAAGCGTTCCCATTTCAAACTGTTCAGCCTATTAGAGAATTGCGGGCTTTCCCTTGACAAATTCCAACATTTCTCAGATTTCCCAGAATTCCAGGTTTTCTGGGACATTTTTCCCATTCAAAATTAATTTGCCATTTTTCAAACTTCCACCATTTCCACATTTTTCAACAGATTCAAGGTATTCCACCTTCAACACATTCTACCATTGTGGACATTCAAACTATCATTTTTCCAAATTCAAAATATTTCCAGGATTTTCCAGAATTTCTGGTTTTCCAAAGCCCTATTTTCACCCTTTTTACTCGTGACTACTCCTTCCACATTTTTCAACCCACTTAAACCATTCCACCATCAAAACATTCCTCTTAATCAGGACAAAAAACAAAGTTGTTTTTTGAACTGGAAAAGTTCCTGGTTTTCCAGGAATTCCATAATGTCATTTCTCACTTCAACATTTTTTACCAGTTCAACATTTCTCCACCGATTTGAAAAATTCTAACACCAAAATTCTTGCTTTTCCCCAAATTTCCAATTTTGGGGGAAATTCCCATTGGAATGAATGAGACATTATTCAAAGTTCCACAACTTCCACATTTTTCACCCGATTCAAAGCGTTCCAACTTCAAACTGTTCAGCTTATTGGGGAATCGCGCGCTTTCCCTTGACAAATTCCCAAATTTCTCAGATTTCCCAGAATTCCAGGTTTTCCGGGACATTTTTCCCATTCAAAATGAATTGGCCATTTTGCAAACTTCCCCCATTTCTACATTTTTCATCCGATTCAAACCATTCCACATTCAACACATTTCACCATCCTGGACATTCAAACTATCATTTTTCCAAGTTCAAAAACATTTCAGGAATTCACAAAATTATTTTTTTTTCCACCCTTTTTTTTCCACCGTCAAAACATACCTCTATATCAGGACACACAACTAAGTTGTTTATTGTTTTTCAAAATATTTGTATGGCATGTTGCAGACAGTACAGTGTGATAGAACATGGTAGCAGCAAATTGAGGTATCTGCACATTTTACAATAAACATAGTAATCCCCACCCCTTACAGTACCCACCCACTCAGTTCCCAAGGTAATTGTCACCTAGTGCCCACAACAAAAATAGACACACATGAATATATGTAACCATAGATTCAATTGAACAAAATATATGTAAATAAATAAAATAGATAAAGTAAAATAAATAAGTAAAACAAAACATAAGATATACAATAAAGTGTAACGTAAAAGTAAATAAACAGAGGGAATGGGGGGTTGGGAGAGGGGGGTCTTCAGCGGTCAACTCTGTCTAAGCTATGTTATTCGAATCGCTTCGGGTGATGTCAAGCTTTTCTCTAATAAGGTCTAAGAGGGGGCCCCAAGTTTTATGGAAAGATGACACAGATCCATTCTGTGAGAACCGAAACTTCTCTAATTGCAGACACTGCAAGACATCTTGTATCCAACTGTTATGGCTCGGCGGAGACGCAAGCTTCCATTTAAAAAGAATTGTACGCCTAGCCAGCAGAGTCAGAAACGCAATGACATGACGAGCGGTACCAGGTAAACTGTCCACCTGCGGAACGCCAAAAAGGGCAGTGGCGGGCTGGGTGTTATTGTTTTATCGAGGGCCTGCCCGATAGAATTAAAAATAGCAGACCAAGGAGTAGAAAATTTTGGGCAGGTCCCGAACATATGCAAATGGTCAACTGGGGATTGTCTACAGCGATTGCAAGCGTCGCTGTGGTGCGTCGCTGTGGTTGGGGTATATTTTAGCCAGTATAGCATTGGTGAAATGTGCTTTATGCAGTACCTTACACTGTATTAGGCAATGCCTGGCACATATAGATGATGAGTGTACCAGCCTCAGAGCCATCAGGTATAGGTGCCCCAAGGTCATGCTCCCAGGGTTCTCTGGCAAGTGAAATGTTAGGTGGATTTAGAAGGCCAATTTCATTATATATAACAGATATCATACGTCGTTGGTCAGAGTCAAAGGAGAGAAACCGATCGATTTCAGCTTCTGGGGGGCGTTTGGGAAAATGAGGAAATTGTTTTTTAATAAAAGGCCTTGCTTGGAGGTATCGAAAGAAATGTGTATTTGGCAGATTGTATCTTGTTGACAGAAAAGTGAAGGAAGAGAACAAACACCCCATCGTGGTACAGATCATTGAGAATTTTAAGGCCGTTAGTCGACCAGACGCGAAACGCGGGATGGGAGCAAGCAGGGAGAAAGGTGGGATTGTTCAAAATCGGAGCATTAATGGAAGCCTTGTGTAAACCGTGATGTTTTCTACATTGGGTCCAAATTTTAATGGTATTTTTAACAACTGGGTTTAGAGAGGTCTCCAATAGTTATGAGTAAATCACTGCGTGCAGGGAACCATTAGACGATGCCACCTCTATGTGAGCCCAAGGTGTACATGCGGCTAGGGAGTCGCAGCGGACCCAGTACAGAAGTTTGTTAATATTGCAGGCCTAGAAATAATTTCTAAAATTTTGAAGTGCTAGACCACCCTTTGCCCTAGGGAGCTGTACAATGGCTTTCCTAAGGCAGGCTGGCCTGTTTTGCCAAATGAAAGCAAGAAGTTGTTGATCAAGGCCAACAAAAAATGATTTGTTGAGACATGTTGGACGAGATATAAAAATTTCAGAAGTAAAATAATTTTTATGAGGTTAATGCAGCCAACAAGGGACAAGGGGAGGTCAGCCCACCTGGACAAGTCCGATTTACATTTTTCAAACGGTGCCTGAAAGTTTTTACGGAACAGCTCTGCGAGAGAATTAGAAACAAACACCCAAATATTTAAATCCATCCTCTGCGAATTTGAAGGGGAATTGTGAACGCGTGAGTGACCTTACCAAATTCCATCCATCCATCCATCTTCTTCCGCTTATCCGAGGTCGGGTCGCGGGGGCAACAACCTAAGCAGGGAAACCCAGACTTCCCTTTCCCCAGCCACTTCGTCTAGCTCTTCCCGGGGGATCCCGAGGCGTTCCCAGGCCAGCCGGGAGACATAGTCTTCCCAACGTGTCCTGGGTCTTCCCCGTGGCCTCCTACAGGTTGGACGTGCCCTAAACACCTCCCTAGGGAGGTGTTCGGGTGGCATCCTGACCAGATGCCCGAACCACCTCATCTGGCTCCTCTCGATGTGAAGGAGCAGCGGCTTTACTTTGAGTTCCTCCCGGATGGCAGAGCTTCTCACCCTATTTCTAAGGGAGAACCCCGCCACACGGTGGAGGAAACTAATTTCGGCCGCTTGTACCCGTGATCTTATCCTTTCGGTCATGACCCAAAGCTCATGACCATAGGTGAGGATGGGAACGTAGATCGACCGGTAAATTGAGAGCTTTGCCTTCCGGCTCAGCTCCTTCTTCACCAAAACGGATCGGTACAACGTCCGCATTACTGAAGACGCCGCACCGATCCGCCTGTCGATCTCACGATCCACTCTTCCCTCACTCGTGAACAAGACTCCTAGGTACTTGAACTCCTCCACTTGGGGCAGTGTCTCCTCCCCAACCCGGAGATGGCATTCCACCCTTTTCCGGGCGAGAACCATGGACTCGGACTTGGAGGTGCTGATTCTCATTCCGGTCGCTTCACACTCGGCTGCAAACCGATCCAGTAAGAGCTGAAGATCCCGGTCAGATGAAGCCATCAGGACCACATCATCTGCAAAAAGCAGAGACCTAATCCTGTGGTCACCAAACCGGAACCCCTCAACGCCTTGACTGCGCCTAGAAATTCTGTCCATAAAAGTTATGAACAGAATCGGTGACAAAGGACAGCCTTGGCGGAGTCCAACTCTCACTGGAAATGTGTTCGACTTACTGCCGGCAATGCGGACCAAGCTCTGGCACTGATCGTACAGGGAGCGGACCGCCACAATAAGACAGTCCGATACCCCATACTCTCTGAGCACTCCCCACAGGACTTCCCGAGGGACACGGTCGAATGCCTTCTCCAAGTCCAAATTGTTCACAAAAAATAGTTTGCTTTTCTGAAAATTCAGTTTGTACCCTGACAAACGACCAAACCGATCTAGAATCGACAGTATATGGGGAAACGAGGACGAAGGGTCTGAAACCAACAATAGAAGATCATCGGCATATAGGGAGAGTTTATGGACCCGACTGAAACGAGTGATACCCTTAAAGTCTTCCCAATTCATAAGCCAAATAGCAAGCGGTTCAATGGCTATGTTAAACAGCAAGGGTGAAAGCGGACATCCCTGCCGGATCCCACGCTGGAGAGGGAAGTAAGCTGAACGGATGCCATTAGTATGTACGGAGGCAAGTGGAGTCTCGTACAGGACTCTAGTCCAAGAAATACATTTAGGATCAAAACCAAATTTCTCCATAATGAAAAAATAAGTAGCCCCACTACAACCCTATCGAACGCCTTCTCCGCAACCAGGGCCACCACAACCTCTGGAGTGTCAGATGGTGGAGAGAGAACTGTATTTAACAATCTTCTGGTATTAAAGAATTGATGCCTCCCCAGCGTGAAACCTGTCTGATCAGCCAAAATTATTGAGGGCATCACGGCTTGGAGACGTATAGAGAGAACTTTCGCCAGAATCTTGCAGTCCACATTCAAAAGTGAGATTAGTCTGTAGTTATCGCAGGAAGTAGCATCCCTGTCTTTCTTAAGAAGTAATGGAATGGAGGCTTCTGACAGAGTCCTTGGGAATCATCCGGCGCTGAAGGAATCATTGAACATTCTTGCTGAAATGGGGGATAACAGTAGTGAGTAAACCTTAAAATTAAACTGTGAAGCCGTCAGGGCCGGGCGACTTTTCATTTTGCATAGATCGAATTGCCTCCTGTATCTCTGACGAAGAAACTGGTCTACCCAGCTCCCGGGCAATGTTTACATCAAAGCGAGGATATGTTAAGGAATCGAGGGGGTTGGGGGAA